>NC_041717.1:21660831-21690831 GCF_900700375.1 Denticeps clupeoides
GACGAGTTTTACGTCGGGCCCCCGAAAGAGGTGACGATCGTGAGGCTGAACGACAACGTGAGGGAGGCCTTCCTGATGGACATGTGCGGGAAGTACGGCGAGGTCCAGCAGCTGGACATTTCGTACCATCCCAAGAGCAGGAAACATCTGGGGGTCGCCAAGGTCACCTTTTCATCTGTGAAAGGAGCCAGGGACTCGGTCCGAGGTCTTCATCATACTTCCGTCATGGGGAACATTCTCCACGTTGAGCTGGACCCTAAAGGTGAGAAGCTTCCTGTAATAAATCCGTCCAATCATGCACCACCGCAATTCCCATATATCACTTAACGTGTACAATAATAATAATAAAGGACATTACATTATATTTACAATCAATTACAATATTTGTAATAGTGTATTAATGAATATTTTGGAATCTGCTGGAAATGATTGATGATTAAGTAAATTGTATTGATATGCCCAGTATGATAAATAATATAAATATGAATAATTATAAAGGCTGTTGTTTTGCGTTTTGATGGTTTGTCCGCGTAATCATATTAATTGTTGTGCTTTTTGTCAGGCATGATTAATAGAATATTTGTAATATTGTAATGAATATTTTGTATAATATTGTAATTAATATTGTTCTGAATATTTTGTAAACCGTCTCGACGCAGGTGAGAAGCGAGCGCGGTACGTCCGGCTCCTGATGACCGGGAACTTCACCCCCCAGACGGTTCCCGTGGGCCCGGAGGGCCTCGAGGCAGCAGGTGCCCTCTGTCCACCTGACTCCGTGTCAGTAAGTCCTCTCCCCGTCTGACCAGGAGACACCCGGCGAACCGAAATCCACCGAAATCTACGAAATCTACGAAATCCACCGAAATCTACGAAATCTCCTGATTCAAAATCTTATTTGTTTTTTTTTCAGGATGACGAAGCTCTGAGTCGACTGAATTTGAGGAGTTCGTTTTTCTCAGAGTACACGACCTCGGTGGACGCGTCCACCCCTCTTTCTCTGGACACCGCGTACTCCAGTATGCGGCCGGATACTCCCAGCAGCCTCTGGCAGACCCCGCTGTCCATGGGGACGCCCCGTACGCCTCCTCTGGTGGACAGCACCCCGTCTACCCCTCAGCTGACCCAGGAACCACCAGAGAGGAGAAGCTGCTCCTCGGTGTCCCCGCAGCCGCCCGGCCAAACTCCCGGCTTGGTGGACACCTGCGTGTCCCACCAGCCCCTTCGGACCTCCACCGCGCAGAGGTCACCAGCCTACCAGCCCATCCGCGCCCTCGAGCCCACCCGCAGCGGCGCCTACAGGAGCCGAAGGCAGGGGAGCACGTACCAGAACTCCTACAACCACTACAGGCACCGGGCCTGGGCCTTCAGCAGATCTCGCCACACCGCTGGACCAACGGCCCTTTTCCCCAACTCCTCTCAGCGCATACGGCCATTTTATCCTCCAAACCGTCCTTCTCATCCGCCGCCTGCATACAGAAAACATGCTGGATTCACGGGAAAGCACAACATCTGCCTAACGTCGTCGTCTCCACCTTCCAAAGGTCCCACCACAGACCCGCAGGCTCAGGCCCACAGCATTCGTCCTTCTCGGTCGCTTCCACTGAGCAGCTCTGGCGTGGACTTTCATTCAGATGAGGGTGCAGATGTTACAAAGACACTAGAAGAAACTGTGTGCCGTGCAGCTCCTCCTCAAACCCCAGATCAAGAGCATAGTTCCTCATCTCAGCTCTCAGGGCAAGAAAGAAGCTTTTCTCCAAGACCTTCTACTCCACAGACAAGTCAGATCCCTAAGTCTCCTGTCCGAGAGCCAGAACGAGGGACAAGCCTGGACTCACGCATTGAGAAGCTGCTCACCGACATGCAGGAGTCAAATTTCCCTTTGCTGGAAGTAAGGAACTCCCATTCAGACAGGTCCACAACATGCCCATCCTCTCACATTTCTCCTGGACCTGGAGACACCTCTGTCACAGTTTTTGCTCTGGAGGAGGTAAGCCCCAAACCCCTGTCTGATTCTGCAGACGAGGAAGAAGGAGAACTTGCTGAAAGCCCATTTACGGCACATCCAGGGTCTTCTTCACCCGCCAGCATCAGTAAAACCAACATGGACATCAGTAGAGGACAACATGGTGAACCCATGGCCTCCGTAGGTGATATAGCATCTCCTCGAATGCCTCCACCACCGGTGCCCATCCTCGTTCCACCTCCAGGGTTTCCATTGCTACCGCCTCCTCCAGGCTTCCATCTCATCTCACCAAGCGCACCTCCTCCTGCTGGACCTCCTCCTTCACTGCCCCCTGTCCTTCCAGGATTCCCACCCACCATTCCCAAACCTCTGTTTCCACCAGTGATCCCTCTATCCCAAATTAACGGACCACCTGGGTGTCCCAAGGTTCCAGCTCCTCCTCAGGAGACCTGCAAAAATGTATTTCCTCCACCGCCTCTCGTTCCCCTTCCTCCATTTCCACCTCCTGCACCTCCTTTCATGGGTGGAGCTGCTTTGCCACAAGGAGCGGTTCACTCTTACTCCAACATGGGACTCCAGCCACCTTGGCCCCCTCCATTCTTCCCGAGGTTTGACCCAACCGTGCCACCTCCAGGGTACGTACCTCCTCGGGATCCACCGCACAAGGCCACGGTGGAGGGTGTCCTGGCCTCTATAGCCACAGAGCTGAAGTCCATCGTGAAGAGAGATCTCCTCCGCAGGATGATAGAGGTGGTGGCCTTCGGGGCGTTTGACCAGTGGTGGCAGGAGCAGGAGCAGACGGCAAAGGTGGAGACCACTTCCATTTTGGGTTCCGTGTCCGTGACATCTTCACATGACTTCTTTCACCCTGCAGATGTCTGCACCCACACCGAAGCCTGCAGCCGCAGCTCAGCCAGTGTCCTCCAGTCTCAAGGAAGACAAGTTCAGGCCAGATGGCAAAGTCCCAGGAGCACGGGGAACACCACGCCTGCCTTCCTTCAAGGTACGAGAAGCAGAGATAAACGTTATCTAATGACCATTATGCAACACAGGGGCAGTGGTGGCCTAGCGGTGAAGGAAGCGGCCCCGTAACCAGAAGGTTGCCGGTTCGAATCCAGGTCCTCCAAGGTGCCACTGAGGTCCCCTTGATGAAGGTCCCGTCCCCACACGCTGCTCCCCAGGCGCCTGTCATGGTGCCCACTGCTCACTCATGGTGATGGTTAAATGCAGAGGACACGTTTCCCTGTGTGCACCGTGTGCTGCGCTGCTGTGTAACACTTTCACAGATATAGTTTTTGTCTTTAGAAAATTTGGCACTACCAAATAAAGGACCAAACACACGCTACAATAAAAAATAATGATAATTCATCCTCTTCAGGCAATTTCGTTGTCTAAGGCCTTGTCCATCTTGAGATGGGTGTCCGGTTGTAACCCCGCCTCCACACCTGTACCTGGAGGGTTAGAGGATTCCTTCTTACCATGTCGAATAAAATAGAAGTCTCCCCGTTTTAGAGAGAAACGTTCTCGTGTGGACAGAGTCCTGCCAAAGACAGAACTTCAGTTAACGTAATTATTCGTGATGATGATGGTCATCGTGATGGCCATTCATGTGTAGGTGAAGAGGAAAGAGCCGCGTGGCCTCGAGCCGAAGTCCAACAAGCCAGGTCTCTCCTGCTCCTCACGAGCCGGCGAAGGTGAGCGTCCTCGTTCACCTCATTCGTCTCATTGCAGCCATTTCACATAAAACGCACCCCGTTTTCATGCTGAGTTTCATGTTGGAGTAGAAGTGGACTTTCCTGAGGAAGAGCTGTCCAGGAAGGAGGCCCAGATCCCGGGAGCAAAACGCAGACACGCACGTCCCATGGAGTTGGACAGCGAAGGAGAGGAGGATGAGCCAGAGGAGCACTCTGGAACTATAGAAGAATCCATATGTCAAAGAGAGAAGGAACGTGTGGAGATGGGAAATCAGCTTCATGACCAGGTGCAGTGGCCATATTCATATATTTTCAGGTGTGCTAATGGTGGATGGCTTGTTTCAAACTGTGTTTTATGGTGTTGTGGTTTTTCAGATTGTGGATGGTGAAGGTAATGAAGATGTTGCACCTGAAGAATATGCTGCTCATGGTATTAATCCATCCATTCAGTGACAACTTTGACGGGATTCGTGTATTTAGTTGTAAGTTTAATTTTGCTTTTCATCTTTCAGAGGCCATCAGTGTCTCTTCATCCATCCGTGACTATGACTCCTCCAGCACCTCCAGCACAGACTATTCAGTGTCAGAAGAAACCTCAGACACCTCTTCCTTTGACTCTGGTAATGATGAGGATGATGATGATGACAGTTATTCAGAAGATGGTTCTTCCAGAAGCAGGTCAGATGACACCACAACAGGTCCTAGAGAGGAAAAGAGATGGTTGGTGACATCCGATGAAGAGGACAATGTCCCCCAGTCCCCCTGGTCCCTGAGGTCTGATGAAGTTCCCCCAACACCTTCTGCTCCAATGCCACCCAATGGGTATCTGGAGCGAGCTTTGCTGGGTGAGTACGATCAGAGTCCGGATTCTGAACCTCAAAACATATTCTTGTCTAGTTTTGGTGGAATTTTCTGTAGATGTAAGAGTTTATTTGTGGTCTGAATGCCGGGGTCGTCAATGTATCCTGGCAGATGGTGGGCGTGAAGAAAGTGGTGAAGAGGGAGATGGACTTGTGCTAGGAGTGGGACTACCTGACTCTCTCATCGCACTGCCACCTGAGGACCTTGATCTTGTCTGTCCACCCTCACCTTCCTTCGGGGACTTGTCAGGTCACTATGATAAACATGTCTTCATTAAAACGTACAACGCGTAACGAATCTCTGCCACCTCTTCTTAGTGACGTTCTTGAACTTTCTTGAACTGCTGGCTCCACCGCTGTCATGTGGCGGTACTGCTGTGTTATGTCCACACGAGTGTGAAAGTGGTCATCGATGCAGAGCACAGCACACGGTGCACAGAACCAAATGCCCTTAACCCACCGCCCTTAATGAGCAGCGGGCAGCCGTGAGAGGCACCTCGGTGGCACCTCGGTGGACCTTGGTGGCAGTTCAGGAGTTGAACTCGCAACCTAGGCCACCACTGCCCCTGCTCTGCAGGCTTTACGTACGAGTGCAGATGTAGGACCACTAGATAACAACAACAACATTTATTGTTGACCCCCCACACACTTGACCCTTCTGCACACAAGGAAACACTCCACATAAAAAAAACTCTAGGAGAGAGAAAAAAGAAAGGAAGGAACGTTGGGAAGGAGTGATAGAGAGAGGGACGTCCTTCCAGGGAAGAGTGGGGCTGCAAGTGGTGTCTGACTGGTGATGATTTGTCCAATAAGAGAAAAAGTCCTACAGTTGTAGAGGTGGACAAGTCCAAATATTAGTATATAGAGTCTAGTATAGAGCATCTGTCCATGTTTGGAGACGCTGGACAGTGCAGAGTAGGTTCTAGTCCAGTGTCATGGTCTACATTACGTGTCCATCATGATGCTACTGGTCCACTTGAAGATCCCTGAAGCTGTAGTTGTAACGGTGGTGGTGGCTGTGGTGACCCTCTGGTTTGTTTCATGGTATGTCCTTGTTTAGCAGTTGTCAGGAACCAGGATTTATTTGCTGGTCTCTTCACTGGGGTCTGCCAGTAGTCTGGACGCTTGATTCCGTGTCTCAGAGAAAACAAACAGAAGCAGGTCAGATGGTGGCCTCGTACGACCGATACTGAAATATGTGGTTATGGTGGTATATTGGTGCTACAGTGGCCCGGTACCCTAACTAGGACAGCCTAACTAGGGTGACGTTAACACTGTCTGTGTCTAACAGAGGGACTGTGTGGTAAAGTGGACTTTATAATTGATGGGGCTGCCGGATTGTCTGGGTCGAGACAAGACCTACAGAAGGATCCGGTTAATTACTGTTTCTATGTTGAAATCCACAGAGGAGCTGGAGTCTGTTTCTGGCGTGGAGGTTCAGGCAGTGGACGACGGTGAGAACCAGAGGCCTCCAACGCCTACAGGCTCCGCCAGCGACAGCGACGTGGACCTGCAGCTGAGGAGCGCCCTATCGCCACCGGCTGGAGAAGAGGTGGGACGGCCGCACACCCCTGGACGAGGGATGGAGATGGAGGGTTCTGCGGGCCTGATGCTGTTCCCACCTCCGCCGACGCCGCTCTGCCTGGCTCCTCCAGCCTCGCCCACAGGTTTGGTACACTCGCCCTCCCAGCTGCTGTGTCACCCTCTCCAGAGTTCCTACCCGGCCTACGAGGAGATCCCCAGAACCCCCGGCCGGACTACCAATTCAGTACCAGCGTATGGGAGAAGATCCAGAGAAAATCCCCTCATGCTCCATCTGTCACCTCATGAACGGTCACCTTGCCCTATCAGTGCCATCCCGAGGACACCGGGGCGGGACCTGGTTGACATGTCACCGCTCCCCTTCGATCGGAGCACTGCTGACTTCTCCGACGGTCTCGAGTTTAGAATCCACCACCGAGAACCATGGCGTGGGACGTCCCCACTCAGCTCAGTCCCTGGTCAGGCGTGGACCATCTGCTCTCCAGCACCGTTCCTTGGGTCCTCGCCTCCAGGTGAAGGAGATAGATTCCTGTCCAGATCGAGAGCTTTCTGTGCCAGAACTTGGATCACGTGTCAATTGGATGCTAATCCACACACTAGAATGCAGCACAATTCCCATTTAAAGAAGAATTTAGGTTCTGAAACGCCATCAGGTTCAAGTATCTCACAGAGAGATAAAAGAAACCTGGAGAACGTGAACGGCTGGTCCTCAGGTCGTCGGGGTCTTCACATCGTCTCCCGCGAGTCCTGTGAGGTGTCAGGTGCCAGGAAGAGGCCCTTACGAGGCCTGGAGAACCTGGAGGACCAGAGGCTGGCGGTTCGAGACCGGCGGTACAGACATAGGCGCCGGCGCTGCAGCTCGGCCCACCTGGCCATCTCGCCCGCCGGCCCGGCCTTCCTCCCGCGATCAGACCGCGAGGAGCGCTGGGCCCTACATGCGGTCTGGCGGGAGGGCGTGGACGAGCAGGAGGTCCGGTACCTGCAGGAGAGCTATGAGAAGATGCTGAGAAGCGACTGCGATTGGTTGACCGCCGTTCGCTGGGTTACTCATCCCCATATCCTTTTATTACCGAACCCGCACAAGTCGGGGTGAAATGTCCCCATTACGGGGCTATCGGGGCAGTGGTGGCCTAGCGGAAGGGCAGTGGTGGCCTAGCGGTTATGGAAGCGGCCCCCCTAATCAGAAGGTTGCTGGTTCGAATCCCGATCCGCCGAGGTGCCACTGAGCAAAGCACCGTCCCCACTGGGCGACGGGTTAAATGCAGAGAACATATTTCACTGTGTGCACCGTGTGCTGTGCTGCTGTGTATCACGTGGCCTTTTTTAGGCAGAATTAATCAGGCAAACAACAGAGCAAATCAGTTCACCACCCATCATTTAACGGGTCTCCACAGTGGACAAAATGGTCACACTGTCACCCGCGTCCCCAGTGGCTGGGCCACCATTTAAAAAAACGTAGCGCTGGCCCATAAAGGAGATTATTTCATATTTTTTACTACTGACTGCCATCCACTGTCTGTACTGTACTCCATATTAACATGCAACAGCTCACAGAAATAAAAACACAATCTGTGAACCAAGGATAAGTCGATCGATAGATCAGTTAACAATTAAACCGGGTTTATGTATTTTATTTATTCATTTTACTGTAATGATGCTTTTTTTTAGAAACAAATTACAATGGACCATTTACTACATATTTACTACAACTTCTTACCCAAAACCAGTTTCGTGGCTGAATATGTAAATAATGGCCTTTTGATATAAATCTCCATCTAGGTTTGGGTGCTCGTGTGCCCAGGCCGTGAGGAAGGTGGCGGGCAGACAGAGCAGTTCAGAACACGTCCAAGTCGAACTTGTTCGCAGCCGTCATCCTTTCAGCATGGAGCTGCGTGTTTTCACATGTTGGGGTCGTTCATAGCGCCTGTACGAATTTCAGGCTCTTCACCTGACTGTGGTCTGACTGTGTCGTAGTCTAGATTCTCCATCAAGTCTAGGCAAAATGCTGCTGACCCAGTAACAGTAAAATGCGTGTGTTGTTGTGTGTGTATTACATTATATTCATTTCCTTTAGATAAAAAAAAAATAGTAAATGATAGTAAAAAAAACCTCAATACAGTAAAAATAAATAAACCCAATTGTCTTGCACAAGAAATTTGCTGGATATAAAAATATTACCTGATCTATCAATAAATATAATATATAAATAAAATATATACAGTAGAGGCCAAACGTTTGGACATCTTCTCATTCAACGTGTTTTCTTTATTTTCATGACCATTTATGTTGGTAGATTCTCACTGAAGGCATCAAAACTATGAATGAACACATGTGGAGTTCTGTACTTAACAAAAAAAGGTGAAATAAGTGAAAACATGTTTTATATTCTAGTTTCTTTGCTCTGATTACTGCTTTGCACACTCTTGGCATTCTCTCGATGAGCTTCAAGAGGTCGTCACCTGAAATGCTTCTCCAACAGTCTTGAAGGAGTTCCCAGAGGTGTTTAGCACTTGTTGGTCCAGCTCACCCCAAACCATCTGGATTGGGTTCAGGTCCGGTGACTGTGGAGGCCACGTCTCCACTTTTTGTTAAGTACAGAACTCCACATGTGTTCATTCATAGTTTTGATGCCTTCAGTGAGAATCTACCAACGTAAATGGTCATGAAAATAAAGAAAACACGTTGAATGAGAAGGTGTCCAGACTTTTGGCCTGTAATGTATATACTCCATTTTACCCCAAACCGCGTGAGTGAATGATAGAAAGGTAAAGAGATACTGCGGCGTAAAGTTCTTTACAGAAACATGCATCCTTAATGCCGGCCACCAACCAGAACTGCAGAAGGAGTGCATTATGGGAATCACCAGAGTGGCAGCGCGCGCAGTGAGGGGTTCTACGCCGTCACCGACAGGGAGAAGCTCCGCTACCTGCCCAGCCCACAGAGCGGCGGGGCGGCGGCAGCAGCGGACGCACAGGTCGCCGGTCACCACGCCCGTACTGCCCAACCGTCCGGGGTGACGTTCCCACTGACGGTCACTTGTTTTTTGTTTCTGTGTCCCCTCCCGGCTGCAGACCTCCTTGCGTTGGGGCTCCGAGCTCCGGGCGGAGCAGCGGCGCCTGCTGTCCTCGTTCAGCTGTGACAGCGACCTGCTCAGGTTCAACCAGCTGAAGGTGAGAAGTTAGACCCCGCCCCTGCGGCCCCTTCTTGGTTTCAGGGGTGTGTTTGGAGCAGTGGTGGCCTAGCAGTTAAGGAAGTGGCTTCGTAATCAGAAGGTTACTGGTTCGAATCCCGATCCGCCGAGGTGCCACTGAGCAAAGCACCGTCCCCACACACTGCTCCCCGGGCACCTGTCATGGCTGCCCACTGCTCACTCAGGGTGATGGTTAAATGCAGAGGACACATATCACTGTGTGTGCTGTGCTGCTGTGTATCACTTTCTTAGATATAGTTTTTGTTTTTTACAACATAAAGCACTACTAACACAGGGTGATGGGTTAAATGCAGAGGACAAATTTCACTGTGTGCACCGTGTGCTGTGCTGCTGTGTATCACAAGTGACAATCGCTTCACTTTAAAGCTTGTTACCGGTTATAAAAGCAGCGTGGATTCTTATTAAGATGTTATAAAGCGCGCTGAACGTGAGATCTTCCCACTTTCGGTAACGCGGCCAGTTCCGGAAGAAGAGGCTGCGTTTCGGCCGCAGCCGCATCCACGACTGGGGACTGTTCGCGGAGGAGCCCATAGCTGCGGACGAGATGGTGATCGAGTACGTGGGCCAGGTCATTCGACAGGTGGGCGGAGTCCATGCAATCAGTGTGAACTCACACAGAACGCTAACACGTTCATATCGTAAAACAGCGTTCAATGCGCAATACAGACATCGCTGACACCCCCAAATCCTTCCTGCCAGGAAATTGCTGACATGCGGGAGAGGCGTTACGAGGACGAGGGTATCGGCAGCAGCTACCTCTTCCGGGTCGACCAGGACACCATCATCGATGCCACCAAATGTGGCAACCTGGCCCGCTTCATTAACCACAGCTGCAATGTGAGTTCTGACACCGTAACGTTGAGTGTGATTCGGACCGACCAGGTTTACAAAATGTCACCATTTCCACATGCATTTAATCATTTGAATTAACTTCATGCACGTGCCAGATTACACGGAGAGCTGCGTATGTTCCAACGCGCCGTGGTTTCTTCTCTCGCTTGCATTCCAGCCTAACTGCTACGCCAAAATCATCACGGTGGAATCTCAGAAGAAAATAGTGATCTACTCCCGGCAACCGATCGCCGTTAATGAGGAAATCACCTATGACTACAAATTCCCCATTGAGGACGAGAAGATCCCCTGTCTCTGTGGAGCCGAAAACTGCAGGGGAACCTTGAACTAGACGTACTTGCTGTGAGCTACGTTTGCGTACCCGTACGCAGATGCGTTGTTAACGTTCGTGCTGATGTACGTGCGCCGGTACTGTGCGTAGTAATCTGTAGTGCGTACTCCTTACCACCAGGGCGCAGTGTCGAGACCAAATAAAATCATAATCTGTTGAGTCCAACTTCTCCTATAAAATTACGCAGGTATTGTATCATTACCCGTACACAGTACAGGCCAAAAGTTTTCTTTATCTTCATGACCATTTACGTTGGTAGATTCTCACTGAAGGCATCAAAACTATGAATGAACACATGTGGAGTTATGTACTTAACAAAAAAAGGTGAAATAAGTGAAAACATGTTTTATATTCTAGTTTCTTTGCTCTGATTACTGCTTTGCACACTCTTGGCATTCTCTCGATGAGCTTCAAGAGGTCGTCACCTGAAATGCTTCTCCAACAGTCTTGAAGGAGTTCCCAGAGGTGTTTAGCACTTGTTGGGGTCCTGCTCACCCCAAACCATCTGGATTGGGTTCAGGTCCGGTGACTGTGGAGGTCAGGTCTCCACTTTTTGTTAAGTACAGAACTCCACACGTGTTCATTCATAGTTTTGATGCCTTCAGTGAGAATCTACCAACGTAAATGGTCATGAAAATAAAGAAAACCCGTTGAATGAGAAGGTGTCCAGACTTTTGGCCAGGACTGTATGTTCTGTATATTTTTGAGAACGCAGGATACGGACCGCTGTACGTACGTATGTAGTTAACAGCAAGTATAGTTCTGCCTGGAGGATCTGAGGACACAGAAACGGCCTGAGGGTGGCGCTAGACGGAACACTGGGCACCCGCACTACATACTGCTTGTCTGGATGGATTTTAAATGTGCGTGTGGTTCACAGAAGGTGAATCAAATCTATATTTTGTAATGTTTGGAGCTAATAAAGAGTTACATTCCTAACTTGCAGCTGTGACGTGAGAACGGCCTTTTATATCCCCAGTCCGGCACAAATGGCACTTTCATGAAGTCCAGCAAGTTCTGGACAATCTTCTGGTTGGTTTCTGTCTCTGTTTAGTCCTACATGGAGTCCGAAACATACTCATCTTCACCGTAAAGTCCATATTATAGTGAAGAAATGAGCGGGCCTACAGTTTTATCATCAATCAAACTTCTTGACATTGTCCTCCATTCTAAGGTTTATTCATTTATTTGGTTCTTCTTGTTAAATTCCTTTTACAAACGTCAGTTCTTGGCAGATTTTGCAGCATCTGACTGGAGTTCCTTCACGATGTCAGTGCGGTCCTTAATAAAAAGGTGGATCTGTGGAAGGAAACAGACAACATGACTTTCCACGTCTCTTGAAGGTATTTACACATGCTAGAAGACATCATCTAACGCTCATGAACAGTCCGTCTTCTGGAGGTGCGCAAGGTGGCAACGTGAAACACTTCCGGTTGGCTTTGGCTTTGGCAGCATTGCTGGAGTTTGTCGGCATCCTTGAAGTGCCACCTCCGCTGCTGCCTTGAATATGAACAGCAGGTGAGGAAGCGGAAGGTTGCCGGTTCGAATCCCGAACTTTCCCGACTTTCTCCCGGTCGGAACAGCTGTATAATGAATGCGTGAGCCGCTGGTTCCACATTCGTCTCACTCCCGCCGGAACTCACCTTCTCCAGCTGACGCACCGTATCGTCAAGGCCGACGCCCTCGGCCCCGCCCAGGACTCCTCCTGCCGCGTGGTACAGGTTGAGGGTCGCCGCTTGGATCTGACCTAAAAGAAGGGTCTCTCCTGCAGCAGTGGACTGGACGCGAGTCCATGTAGTTTCCTGTTTGAAACAACCGAGTTTCACTCAGCAGCTACACAAAAAATAATATAAAACCGCCTAATGTCTAATTCAAGGATTATGTTCCTTTGTAATCTGTATAATTCCAACTAGTATAACGTTTCGTTTGACGCATTTTGCAATCAGGGTGAAATGCCAGAAACGTTCAGTCCAACGGGGAAACAGCGCCAACAATCCCGCCAGTGGCCAGAAGTGATATTACACCTTGTGGGGGTGAGAGGAGTGAGTGAAAGTGAAGTTTTTTTTGTTTTTTTTAAGTTTTTAAAGTGAAGTGCTTGTCACATGTGATACACAGCAGCACAGCACACAGTGAATTGTGTCCTCTGTATTTAACCATCACCCTTGGTGAGCAGTGGGCGGCCATGACAGGCGCCCGGGGAGCAGTGTGTGGGGACGGTGTTCTGCTCAGTGGCACCTTGGCGGATCGGGATTCGAACCGGCAACCTTCTGATTACGAGGCCGCTTCCTTAACCGCTAGGCCACCACTGCCCGTGAGATGGACACTGCAGCACAGTGAGACGCGTCCTCTGTATTGAACCGTCACCCCGGGGAGCAGCGTGTGGGGACGGCACCTTCATCAAGGGGACCTCGGTGGCACCTTGTTAATTTAGTCGTTTATAAAGCCAGTAACCCGGAACACGGAAGCGGTTGGTGCAGCGTACCCACTTCAGAGCCAGAGAGCGCGCGCGGTCCAGCCGCGTCTGGAGCTGGGACAGGCTGGTGTTCTGCTGGAGGAGAGCGGAGCTCCTCTCGCTCACGTAGCGCCTCAGCCTCTGCCGCTCTTCTTCCGTTTCGGAATCGACCACGCCCGCTCGCTCCAGCAGCTGGTCGCGTGTCGAGGTCAGAGTGTCAAATCGGCCGAGAAGGCCGCCGATGTCCTCAAACTACTGGCCACGGGGACGGGTAAAGGGCGTCAGTAAAGTCCAGCAGCATCACCCGTCTCCAGATCCTTCTTACCTTCGAGGACTTCTTCACCACGGCGTCCAGGAAGTCGTGGTAGAAGGCGGCCCGGTTCACCACGGCCCAGAGCTGCTCCTTCCTGGACAGCAGGGTCCCGAGCTTCTGGCCGAGGGACTCCAGCTCCTTCACTTTGCGTCTCACCAGTGTCCTCTCTGTCTCTGCCTTCTGCAGGTTGCGGACTCGCTTGGCATCATTCTCCTGCGGGTGGAGAGTTTCTAATGAACATATTTACAGCAAGAATGGAGAAGTTTTCTCTTCATTTCATCGTCCTTAAACTCTGAGAACATGACAGAAAACGTCTTGAAACGAAGTCTCAGTCAAGTTGAGTTTTGTAATATGCATGAAAGGTGGTAGGTGAATAAAATCAGACTTGTTGATTTATTGATTGATAGTTAATAAAGCCTGATTGGTTGGTTTGTTGATAATTGATTAAACAGGACCGCTTGGTTTATTGATAGTTAATGAAGTCGGACTGGTTAGTTGATTGATAGTTAATTAAACTGGACTGCTTGGTTTATTGATAGTTAATTAAACCGGAGCGGTTGGTTGATTAATAGTTAATGAAGCCTGATTGGTTGGTTGGTTGGTTGGTTGATTGATAGTTAATTAAACCGGACTGGTTGATTGATTAATAGTTAATTAAACTGGACTGCTTGGTTTATTGATAGTTAATTAAACCGGAGCGGTTGGTTGATTAATAGTTAATGAAGCCTGGTTGGTTGGTTGGTTGGTTGGTTGGTTGGTTGATTGATAGTTAATTAAACCGGACTGGTTGATTGATTAATAGTTAATTAAACTGGACTGCTTGGTTTATTGATAGTTAATTAAACCGGAGCGGTTGGTTTATTGATAGTTAATTAAACCGGACTGGTTGGTTGATTGATAGTTAATTAAACCGGTCTGCTTGGTTTATTGATAGTTAATTAAACCGGAGCTGTTGGTTGATTAATAGTTAATGAAGCCTGATTGGTTGGTTGGTTGGTTGGTTGGTTGGTTGGTTGGTTGGTTGATTGATTGATAGTTAATAAAACCGGACTGGTTGATTGATTGATAGTTAATTAAACTGGACTGCTTGGTTTATTGATAGTTAATTAAACCAGAGCGGTTGGTTTATTGATGGTTAATTAAACTGGACTGCTTGGTTTATTGATAGTTAATTAAACCGGAGCGGTTGGTTGATTAATAGTTAATGAAGCCTGATTGGTTGGTTGGTTGGTTGGTTGGTTGATTGATAGTTAATTAAACCGGACTGGTTGATTGATTAATAGTTAATTAAACTGGACTGCTTGGTTTATTGATAGTTAATTAAACCGGAGCGGTTGGTTGATTAATAGTTAATGAAGCCTGGTTGGTTGGTTGGTTGGTTGGTTGGTTGATTGATAGTTAATTAAACCGGACTGGTTGATTGATTAATAGTTAATTAAACTGGACTGCTTGGTTTATTGATAGTTAATTAAACCGGAGCGGTTGGTTTATTGATAGTTAATTAAACCGGACTGGTTGGTTGATTGATAGTTAATTAAACCGGTCTGCTTGGTTTATTGATAGTTAATTAAACCGGAGCGGTTGGTTGATTAATAGTTAATGAAGCCTGATTGGTTGGTTGGTTGGTTGGTTGGTTGATTGATAGTTAATAAAACCGGACTGGTTGATTGATTGATAGTTACTTAAACTGGACTGCTTGGTTTATTGATAGTTAATTAAACCAGAGCGGTTGGTTTATTGATAGTTAATTAAACTGGACTGCTTGGTTTATTGATAGTTAATTAAACCAGAGCGGTTGGTTTATTGATAGTTAATTAAACTGGACTGCTTGGTTTATTGATAGTTAATTAAACCAGAGCGGTTGGTTTATTGATAGTTAATTAAACTGGACTGCTTGGTTTATTGATAGTTAATTAAACCGGAGCGGTTGGTTGATTAATAGTTAATGAAGCCTGATTGGTTGGTTGGTTGGTTGGTTGGTTGATTGATAGTTAATAAAACCGGACTGGTTGATTGATTGATAGTTACTTAAACTGGACTGCTTGGTTTATTGATAGTTAATTAAACCAGAGCGGTTGGTTTATTGATAGTTAATTAAACTGGACTGCTTGGTTTATTGATAGTTAATTAAACCAGAGCGGTTGGTTTATTGATAGTTAATTAAACTGGACTGCTTGGTTTATTGATAGTTAATTAAACCGGAGCGGTTGGTTGATTAATAGTTAATGAAGCCTGATTGGTTGGTTGGTTGGTTGGTTGGTTGGTTGGTTGATTGATAGTTAATAAAACCGGACTGGTTGATTGATTGATAGTTAATTAAACTGGACTGCTTGGTTTATTGATAGTTAATTAAACCAGAGCGGTTGGTTTATTGATAGTTAATTAAACCGGACTGGTTGGTTGATTGATAGTTCAAGCCTGATTGGTTGGTTGATTGATAGTTAATTAAACCGGACCGCTTGATTGATTAATAGTTAATAGATCTGTTCCATTTCTCGCGTTTACTCGCCTGGACGAACTTGTCGAAGATGAGTACGGAGCGCTTCATCCTCTCCTCCTTCCTCCTCAGCTCCTCTTCCCTCCGCCTGACCTTCTCGCCGACTTCTTCCATCTCCTACACAGGACACGTGGACAAGCATCTGACTCTCGGGCCGCGGGGACCGTCACGATAAACGGAGGGGGACGGACCTGTCGTGTGGACCGCAGCGACGCGTCCACGTCCCGCATGTCCCTCCTCTTCTCCAGCAGACGCGCCGCGCTGCTCTCCGGGGACCTGGCGGGTCATCATCATTAAAACGCCGTCGTCATGATAACACCCACGACGCAGGCCAGGAAATGAACGCGAAACTCACGCAGGAGGTCCTCGGTGGAGCGTCCGGCCAAAATCCTCCAGATTTAAACTCATTCTGGTCCGCCGGACTCAGCTGGCAGCCGGACGCCCGGAACTCTGATTTGTTTCGTGACCCCCCGGCGACCCCGGCGGTTTCCATGGGAACAGCGGCGGCCCTCTGCTGCCCCCCAGTGTCCAGAATTTTTATTTCTACTGGACGGTGTCACAAAAACGTCTGGAATCATTTACATTTACAGCATTTACCAGACTCCCTAATCCAGAGCGACTTACAGTCAGTAGTTACAGGGACAGTCCCCCCCTGGAGACACTCAGGGTTAAGTGTCTTGCTCAGGGACACGATGGTAGTAAGTGGGGTTTGAACCTGGGTCTTCTGGTTCATAGGCGAGTGTGTTACACACTAGGCTGCTACCACCTTATTTGCTGATATATTATGGATAAATCGGCACCAAATATCAATGTTGATTTATTGTGATCACATTGTTAATGGAACCGAATTTAACAGTGATGAAACGTAACGCTGATCTGGACGGGGACAGTTTCATGCCGTGTGTCCTTTCTTTACTTTACTTTACTTTACTTTACTTGGCAGACGCTTTTATCCAAAATGACTTACAAGAGGATGACACCAGCAATTCTCATTCGGTTTCTATAGATTTTGTGTTACAAAACTAAGAGCCCTGATAAGACCTAACTTGTCAAGAATAGAGCATGCTGGGGGATTGTTAAGTGCTAAATTAATATTATTATTAATATAATAATTAATATAATTAGTGTTGGACATGTCTGAAATAATAATAAGTGGGTTTTCAGCTGCTTCTTAAGGGTGGTGGTGGTCTCGGCTGGTCGATTGGAGCAGGACAAGTTGTCCCACCAGCCAGGGACAACAAAGGAGAACGGAGATTTTCAGATCTGAGAGGGCGTGCAGGAGTGTAGCTGGCTAGTAGCATCCTTACATTCTGCATCCGTAGTCATCGGACCAACTCATTTCTTTTTAAAAACAGCAGAAGTTCGTCCCAATGATGAGAAATATGTTAAGGTGGGTTGAAAAAGTGTTTTAATGCCTTTCTCAGATACAGTACAGAAAATACATGCATTTTACATTCCTTCATGTTCTTGAAAAAGAACAAAACTCCCTGTTCTGCTGTGCATGTCTGTTTCAGAGAGGTTCTGAGGTTCTGTTGGGATTCAGGACGGTCAGGTTTCCTCTGGCGTTCTGGTCGGCCTCGATGGCTTCGAAAAGTGACTTAAAATTACCGGCACCGAAGCCCTGAGGAGACAGAGAGAGAGAGAGAGAGAGAGAGAGTGTGGATGTGGGGTTTGGAACCCGGAGGTCAGTACAAGTATCTGCCTGCCTGTCGGCGTGTGGACCCACCTGGTGGTTGTGTCTCTGGATGACCTCCAGAAACACGGTGGGTCTGTCCTGCACCGGCTTGGTGAAGATCTGGAGCAGGTAGCCGTTGTCATCGTAATCCACCAGGATCTTCAGCTCCTGACACACATCGAGAGCAGCTTCATCAGTTCATGGCGATTTGGAGGATGTATGACACGTTCGAGGTATTTGCATGTCGTTTAATCGAAGTGAAGTGATTGTCATTGTGAAACACTGCAGCACAGCACATGGTGACACGGTGAAACGTGTCCTCTGTATTTAACCGTCACCCTTGGTGGGCAGTGGGCACCATGACAGGCGCCCGGGGAGCAGTGTGTGGGGACGGTACCTTCATCAAGGGGACCTCAGTGGCACCTTGGCGGGTCGGGATTCGAACCCGCAACTTTCTGATTTTCACCGCCCCACCACACTGTAGCTGCATAATGGCTTGATGGGACTTCTCGGGCTGGAGGGATTATTTTGAGGGGGTTTTCTTTACAAGACGTCTTCCCAAGACGTTCCTGTTCACAGTACCTCCAGAACGTCCAGGTCCTCCGTGACCTTGACCTTGGAGACCTTCAGATTGTCTCTCAGCTGCTGGTAGTAGGTGTCGGGAACGCTCATGAACTCCATGCCGCGCTCCTTAAGGTTACGGATCTGGCGAAGCACAGATCCGCGGTTGAGAGATGGTCATCTCAGGAGAAGGAGCGCAAGGCGGCTACTCACGGATGTGATGATATCAGAGGTGTTCATGGCGATGTGCTGCACCCCGGCCCCACCGTAGTACTCCACGTATTCCTGCAAGAATTAGGATGAGCTTCATTTAGGCACCACATTAGACCCATACAAGCTCTGCTTGCTTTTCATACAACTCCTTACAGCAGCAAAAGTACCAATAAGAACAAGAAGATCGAGGGTTGAAGTCTGGCTTGAATAATAATGCGACCTTCAAGCACGTTCACGTCGCCTCACCTGTATCTGGGACTTGCGTTTGCCCATGGCGGGCTCGTTGATGGGCATCTTGACCGTCTCTTCGTAGTTGGCCACCACGATGGAGCGCAGGGCGCTGTACTCGGTCTGGAGCTGCTTGTCGTCCACAGACCAGAACCGGTGGAAAAGCAGGTTCCTCTGGTACCTGCACAGCAGGTCCCACACGACACCGGCATGTGGGATTTCCACGAATGTAGGAACATTGTGGTTTATAGTGTCATCTGGCCGCAGCACCACACACATCACTAACCTCGATATTCTACACTTTACTGGCACAAGTTCTGTTCTTACGTCATCTGTACATGTAGTGAATTCATTCATTTCTGCTTATTTACCCCTTTTTTCCAGGAAGTTCTAGTTCATTTACATTTACATCTACATCATTCACCTTATGTAGTTACAGGGACAGTCCCCCCCTGGAGACACTCAGGGTTAAGTGTCCTGCTCAGGGACACGATGGTAGTAAGTGGGGTTTGAACCTGGGTCTTCTGGTTCATAGGCGAGCGTGTTACCCACTAGGCTACTACCAGCCACAGTTCAAGGTCTCCCCTCCTCCTTCTCCTGCTGGCTGCGGGCGTCTGTAACCGTCTCCAGATGAGGCAGCCAGAGAATCTGCTGAGTCACGGTGGGATGGAGACTATACCTTCTTCAAGCCCCCCAGACATGTTCATCATGCTGCCCTGACAGCAGCTCTCTCTGTGTGTGTGTGTGTGTGTGTGTGTGTGTGTGTGTGTGTGTGTGTGTGTGTGTGTGTGTGTGTGTATGTATGTGTGTGTGTACCATTCCACCACAGGCACCATTTCATCATCAGGCTGGTTCCCAACTATATGATCGATGAAGTTGAGTCCACCATGCGGCCTGTGAAGATGAAGAGGCATCATGTGACATTGTGACGTCATGTGGCATCTACTGGCGTCCAGCCACCAAGACTACATGCATCATTCAGCAATATATGTTATTATGTCTTATCGTATGGATTTTATTTTACTAACTAGACAATCCCTACATGAAGATGGATGGGGAAGGAGTTTTTTGGGGTGATTCTGATCTTTTGCAAATTTAGCTAATCTTTTGCACAAATTATTTTTGCTAAAACAACCTAGAACCACGTGACAGCCCCTCAGCGGAAATGTTCTAAAAAGTTCCTGCTCTCGTCTCCGTCATAGTTTCATGCAACATGCCACACTTGTGTCTAATGAACTAATTGTGGTTAATCCCGATTACCTCATTAATAAAACATTGTTTAAATGGCTGTAATTGATTGACAGCCTTGAATAAATCATGTGAAGTTATGACGGTTATGATGAATTTGGCTACAGATGTTCCTGTCATCTTGTATGAAGTTTATTATAAAGGTTAACACAGTAATATACAGCGTGGGTCAATAAAAATGATTGACATTTTGCATCCTGAGACTCACAGTTTCTCCAGCAGAGGGTCGATGAACAGAGGAGCGTGGAACCCTGGGAGAAAGCGCCCCGCGTAGTCCGTCCTCTCCACAAACGTGTGCGTGGTGTCGCCGTACTGCGCCGGAGACCAAGGCGGGACGGATTATTCCAACCGCGAGCGGCGAACCCATGAACGGAGCCAGGCTGCTTACCGTCTGAAGCACGGCCATCTTCACGCGGCCACGCCCGTCCTCCAGCACGTACGGCTCCTTCACGATGACGGCGCCCCGCTCCCTGGCTTTCTGCGCGATTAAACGTCTCGTCAATGGACAGTGATGATCCCAAACCGCCAAGAAGCCACCGAGGTGCCACTGTCATGGTGGCCACTGCTCGCCGGGGGTGATGGCTTCACTTTCAAAATGCAGCGCTGTGCCACAACCCGGCCTTTCTCGGGTTACGGGCAGAATTATGATTATTGTGTTATAGTGGGGTGGGAACCACAGTAGGGTCGCTGTGGGCAAAATGCGAACGAATGAATGCCGTTAATTCCGAACCAAAAGAGATGAGCGAGTGTCAGGCGATCAGATTCATGGCACCGTGTGCCATTATCACTGCTCCCCGGGCGCAATGCAGAGGACACATTTCACTGTGTGCACCGTGTGCCATTATCACTGCTCCCCGGGCGCCTGTCATGGCTGCCCACTGCTCACTCAGGGTGATGGTTAAATGCAGAGGACAAATTTCACTGTGTGCACCGTGTGCTGTGCTGCTGTGTATCACATGTGACAATCACTTTCACTCTTTAAATGTCATTCCATACACTGAACATTTACACACACGCTTATTTACACTATAATCCCTCTAGTAGATGCGGTTCTGCGTGAATTACGGTGAGTCTGGAGTTCGTGGGACGGAGGGGACGAATGTGATGTTTGTGGTGTAGAACTCTCCACCAACCTCAACCAGCAGGTCACAGTTCTCCACAGTGAAGGCGATGTCTTTAGCTCCATCTCCATGCTTCACCAGATGTTCTCCCATCTCTGCAGCGGCCAGAACCGGAGATGCATGAAATTAAATATTCAAACTGTGTTGCTTTATGTTGTTACACATTTATGACTTTTTTTTCATACGTGATGTCACTGAATTTGCATTACTTTGCAAATTTGCATTAATTTGCATAATACTTTTTTCAATTTCAATAAAACGTTTTAGCTCACGTAGCAAACGTTCCGAAAAATTACCTTCGTTTCCAGGGTTGAGGGCAGAGCAGAAAACGAAAATGATCTGCGGGGAAGAATAAGGAGCCATTATTGACCCGCCCGCCGTCCCCCGCCCGGCTGAAACGGGGCTCGTGAGCTCACCTTGTCCTGTCTCACCACGTGGGACACCGTGTCCCGGCTGCCTGTCTCCAGTCCCCGGTACGCCAGGGGTTCGAAGCCCAGCTTGGTGCAGTAGAACGAGGCGGCCTTGCCAATCACACAACCGTAACACAATTACAGCTTGAAAGGGGTCAAATGTCACACGCAGACGTAACAGCGCCACCCGCTGTCCTGCGCAGGGCCCCAACTTTTCCAATATGGATCCAATTAGTGAGGGGAGGTCTGCTGGGCAACCCCCACCCCTCCAGACAGCCAATCGCAGCTTGCCGAGAGGAAACTCCCCTCGGCATGGGGTTTTATTCCGGCGGAGTGGCATGAACCTGGCACGAGAGGGCCCGGCGAGGCGCGGCTGCGGCCTACCTGCTTGGCGTTGCCGACCCAGAAGGTGATGTGGTCGAAGCAGAGGAACCTGCCCTGGTCGTGCTGCATGACACCAGATAAAAACCCGTAAGAACAGGATCGCCGGGGCGGGTAAATGCATGAACCCTTCGTACCTTCTCGCCTTTGTCTGTGTAGGTGGTCTGTGGGCATGAAGGTCAGGGCGGATTAGCGAGCGAATGGAGAGTTTTGGGAAGAAAAGCTGCATTCTCACCATCGTGATGCCTGGACGTGGTTCCCGTGGCCGGTGAAGAAGGAGGTCTGGGTGCGGGGCCGGGGGTTTAAATGCCGCCCGCCGTCACTCCGCCCCCCGCATCTGGTCCAGGAGGAGAGGTCTGACGGCGGGTTACGCAATTCCGATTCAGATAGGAAATTTAAATAATACTAATAAGGAGAAATGAAATATGCAAAACCAACAAACAAATAAATGACCGTGCTGTGGTATTGTGAGATTGTAACGTGTTATATTCAGTAATGACCGCTGAAGAGGAGTTTGGCTCCTACCTTCATATGGACAATAATTCATGCGCAATAGAATATTTTGCTGCAAAAATTAGCATATACATATGAAGCAAGAGAGACATATATCGTATATTTTTCTGTATATCGTAGAAAAGACTGATAAAAAGTTTTTTTAAGATGTTCCAAATTCACAGCTATTTTTTAATAAAACGAGAAGTCTGCACCAAGGAGAAGTCGGTTTGGTTTTTGTAAGCACGACGTGTCCAGTTTCCAGGGGAAAAGTGCTGAATCACGGCGGTTTATTGAGCTCCTGGTCTTAACTGGCCTCTTCCAGCACGCGGTGACACGCCGCAGGGGGACATTTTCTCCCTTTTACATCTTAACAACGTACAAAATGTTGAAATGACGGCTTCGGAGGTCCAGAGGTTCCCAAAGAGAGAGAAGTGGAAATATTCTTTATATTAAGAGTCCTGAGAAAAGATCAGACTGTGGACTAATTATTTAAAAGGAATGACAGGTTTTGTCGGCATCACGTCCCACTCACTTTGAATGAGGGGGAAGTAAAAAAATTGCTGTTTACGGCGGGTTAACAAGGGGCCTAGCGGTTAAGGAAGCGGCCCCGTAGTCAGAAGGTTGCCGGTTCGAATCCCGATTCGCCAAGGTGCCACTGAGGTGCCACTGAGCAAAGCACCGTCCCCACACACTGCTCCCCGGGCGCCTGTCATGGTGCCCACTGTTCACTCAGGGTGATGGTTAAATGCAGAGGACAAATTTCACTGTGTGCACCGTGTGCTGTGCTGCTGTGTATCACATGTGACCATCACTTCACTTTAACAAGACGCGAATAAACGGACAGTAACGAAGATGCAGAGGCGTTTATGGCATTTACTTAATCTACCGTGTCATGTATTTAAATGAATTGCAACAGTTAACGCTTTAATTTGGACAATTTTCCTTTTCTTTTGAGCGTGTCAGACCGCGCTTCGATTGTGCAACAGGAACGTGTTGCACGCGCCGTGTGTAGGTGTGTCTCATGTGTTCAGGAGTCCCCTGGTCCACTCCCAGGACGAGCGTGTGTTTTCTGCACGGCCTGCTGGGAGAGAGCTGCTGTAATTAAGGGCAGTAAAACGAGCGCGACAGGGACAAATATGAAGCGTCCTCGCGAAGCCTGAACGCGGCGGGTTTAGAAATGAAGAATAAGGTCGTGTTTAGGGTTCGTGGTAGGTAGTAGCCCACAGTAGCCTATAAACTAGATCGGCACAGAGTCCCAGGTTCAAACCCCACTTACTCCCATCGTGTCCCTGAGCAAGACACTTAAGTGTCTCCAGGGGACTGTCCCCCTGTCCCCTACTGACTGTAAGTCGCTCTGGATGAGGCCGTCTGGTAAATATGTCGAGCTTGTCACATGTTTATAATCAGGTTTTTAATACTTCTGGATGTGATGTATGAAGATATGTAAATATGTACATTTCTGTTATATTCATCAGAATGTGAATATCAGCTCAGACCAGTCGAGACGAAGATCCTCCAGGAGTCCATGTGAGTGTAGAACATGAACCCCCCGGAGATGTGTTTACTCTCACATCTTGTCCACGGTGGAGAACTGCACCTTCCACAGAAACTGCAGCGCAACCTGAAGGTGCAACCAGGACGCTTTGGTAAAGTGCAGAGTGGAGTCCAGACGTCCGGACGGGCGGTTGGTAGGAGCGTGGACTCCGCGTGAATTCCCGCGCCGCACGCTCCCTCAGGCCGACGCCTTATTTACATCAGCGGTGCTCTGCTGATTGGCTGCCGCTCGGGGCCGCGAGGAGCTGCGGTGGCAGGTTCCTCAGGTCTCGCTCAGCAGAAGCAGGAAGATGACCAGCTCCCACGCTCCTGCTCTGCCCGAGCTCACGTCTACTCTCAGCCTGATGGAGCTGCAGCAGGAGGGGCGGAGGAGCGCGGTGGCGGCGGTGGCGGCGGGCCCGCGGGTCCATTCCGCCTTCGCCCTCGTGAAGAGCCACGTCAGGGCGCAGGGGGGACGGAGGAACTCCATCCTGGACGTGGTCCAGAGGGCGACCAGGGAGCTGCAGCCAGACGCCCGGGCTGAAGGTGGCGAGGAGGACGAGGACGAGGAGGACCTGGAGAAGGTCCTGCGGAGGGTGGAGGCGCTGAGGTGCGAGATGAGGGAGGAGGTGGCTCAGCTCCGGACGGACATGGCGCTGGCGCTCGGGCGCCTGGAGACGCGCGTCGCCGAGGCCGCGGAGCCCAGGGGCCTCGAGAAGGGCCGCAAGCCGCCGGCCTCCGGCAGCAGGAGGCGCACGCTGAGTCGAACCATGACCGCCATCGCCCCGAAAAGCCGGCCCCCGCCGCCGCCGGTGCAGCGCTCCAAGTCTGAGCCGCTAGGGGGCGGGGCCTGGCCGCCGCCGAGCAAGGCCGACGCCCGGGCGACGCGCCCCGGGGCCCTGCCTCAGAGTCACGGGAAGAAGGCGGCGCCCAAGGCTCGGCCGGGCAAGGAGGCCACCTAACCGTCATCTGACCGCATCTTCTCACCAGATCCCGGCCGGGCGGTGGCTGGTGGTGACATTCCGGCACCGTGTGACGATGTCCATGATTAATAACGGCCAGGTGACGTTGCTCCTGCCACCGTCGAATCGAGAAAATAAATATTTTCTGCTCCATCCAGCTTGTCTGATGCCGTTTTTTTTATTATTAAAGGAATACGTACGTTCGTTTTTACATCTACGTATATTAATATTGATTCAAACTGTGAAAACCTGAGGCTGAGGAGCGGGTTTGAGTGACACGGGACGTGTTGACTGGCCTGAATGTGCCGGAAAGTCTCAGAAGACGGGGTTTGTGGTGGAGTGGAGACCCTGATTCGGTTCTATTACAAATTTAACGGTGAAGATTACCGGCGCATCTCGGCTCGTACCAGCCAGCCACATTTTCCCAGAAGAGGAGACGTTGGCGGGTGAAAAATACCCGGTGAAAATACCTGGTGACCCTCGCCGTGACCAGTAGATGGCAATGTCGCCGTGTGACACATACCCACACCGGCCTGTTCTTTTCTGTCGTTCTCTCTCTCTCTCCCCGTCTCTCTCCTTTCTGTGCCACATCAGCGTGACTGGTATACACCACAAGTAAAAATAATGTACTATTTATTATATTTCTCTCTCTCTATATATATATATATGTATAAATCCACCACGAACTGTGGATTATTGCCCCCCCCCCCCCACTCTCTCTCTCTCTCTCGCCCGCATCCCCTGCACTTCCTCCGGGTCGGGGACCTTTGATGCGCTGCCACCGCCCGACACTGGGGGTCTGTTCATCCGAGGCACCTGTCAGGAAAAGGGGGAGCCGGGGGGCGGGTTGTCACAGGCCTGGGATTCACTTTAGTGACCAGATGAGTGTGTGTGTGTGTGTGTGTGTGTGTGTGAGGTGGCCGGGGTGCGACAGAGGAAGGAGGTGAAGTGGGTCAGGAGTGAGGGTGGGATGAAGGGACACCTCTGTTCTGCCCTGCTAGTCAAGATGCGTCAAGGACTCCATTCATTTCAGAAAAGACAGGAAAGTGTGTGTGAGGGTGTGTGTGTGTGTGTGAGTGTGTGTGTGTGTGTGTACAATTTAAAACTAGAATAACTTCCCTCTATAACCTGCCTCGTGAACCGCCGGCATCAGCCGCGGGAGTTATGGACGATTATGGACGATTATGGACGATTATGGACGATTATGGATGATGGCGCTCCGTATCCGGCGGCTGCGGCGCGAGGACGCCCAGCTGACCTGGCAGGCGTCCGGCGGCGAGACAGGGCGCACATTTAGCTCCATAACGGGCAGATGAGCCGCGTCCACCCGCACAGACAACGGCGGCGATAGAGGAGGCCGCTGAACGGGGCCCTTTGTAGGCGAGGCCCCTGGCCGGCCAGTTCCGGTGGTCGGCGCCCTTCTTCTCCCGCCACCTCCTCTCGGCCTGCAAATGCCCTCCTGTTCTCCTGGCAAGCGCTCCCATTCCCGTGCGAAAATCCGCACCGGGACAAGTCAACCGGGGGGAGACGTCTCTGTCAGGAACGATGCACAGAGGAGCTCGTATTATCGGTCCTGCTCCGAATCTCTGGACCCTGATGGTGTTGGATTCGGCAAAATAAAGTGAAGTGTGCTGCACACTTCACTTTATTTTTATTTTTTTCTGGGCCTCATGAAACGCTGCAGCACAGCACACGGTGTCACTGTGAAACGTGTCCTCTGTATTTAACCATCGCCCGGGGAGCAGTGTGTGGGGACGGTACCTTCAACAAGGGGACCTCGGTGGCACCTTGGCAGCTCGAACCGGCAACCTTCTGGCTACGGGGCCGCTTCCTTAACCGCTAGGCCACCGCTGCCCCACATTTATGAGGGGAGGACGAAGGGACTTACCAGACGGCCTTCATCCAGAGCGCTTTATAATCAGTATTTACAGGGACACTCGGGGATAAGTGTCTCCAGCGGGACAAGCGGGGTTTGAACCTGGGACTTAGTTGAACCCTGCTATATGTCAAGTGTTTATATTATAAACGTGTGGGACTAAGATGTCAGAAAATAAAAAAATCGTATTGTGTATTGACGCTGATATGTAAAAATTAATCAACAAATCCACCACCCGGAAGTAACGTAAATGCAAATAAATAATGTATTTAAACATGTATTTTATATGTATTCTAAAAGTATTCTGAAAGTATACCTTCGTATGTACTGTAACAGGATACGCCACAGTGAATGTAAACATCAGTAAAACTCTTCTTGATCCCAGAGCTTCGGTATTGATGGGGAAATAATTAGCATCTCCTCAAGGAAACTAGATGTTTAATCCATTAAGGAAAACAATAAAAGGGAAGTGCGGGCAGTTCTCAGGTCAGCCGGTGACCCCGCCCTGCAGAAACACTTACACACACTCACACACACACACACACACACAATGGGCGTATGTTCCTCCAGGGACAAGATCTTTTGTCCCTAATGAGAGAAAGAAAATATGTGGAGCTCATGTCCAGAGTCTCAGGTGTCCTGAGTTGTGTGTTTAAGGATGAAAAAGGCCAGAAATGCTGACTCTGGGTGTGTGTGTGTGTGTGTGTGTGTGTGTCCACGTGCGAATCACGCTTCTCCGTTTATTTTATCATGCAAAGTGCTCCGTTCGGTTTGTTTTCTCTGCCCATTTTCTGGGCCTGAAACGAAATATACCGTCTGCAGTTGATTTAGTGGGTTTCATTAAGAGCCGCGCCTTCCTGGGTTATATTTCATTAACGCACGTGCGGAATCTGCAGCGTTTTTATCATCTTATCTCCCTAAAATGGACCATTTTTTACGTTCTTGTCTCCCGGGCGCCGTTTTACTTGATTTGCTCGTGTCTTGTCTGCATATCTCAGCACATAAATCGAATTTAATTGAACTATTTTTCCTGAAACCGTCGTTTTTAAGTGTAACTGTACGTAACTGCAGTGTGTATTAGTTTCAGCGAAAGTGTCCTCCCACCGTCCACAGTCCCCAGCAGGATAAAGGACGGTAGAACCCACGCTTCGGGCGGGTGACGGTGCATACGAAGTAAAATCGATGTTAATCACACGATCCGTCCACAACAAAAAGCCCCTTCAGACCCGGGTGCTCAAGCCAGAACAAAAGCTGCATAAACAGCATAAACTGGCACCCCGCTCCCGTAAAGGGGGTGCTTCACACCTGAAGGCAGGCGTGACCGGCCATGACGGGCGGGGCTCCGCCAGGTAAATATCCAAAGAGCATGATGGCCCAAAACAACGATAATAACGCAGATCCCAACCCAGAGTTGTCCATCTGACCGTAACCCGAACCCCACGATGACCCTGGAAGTAGGAGTCCAGGCTCCTCGTTTCATGTCATATCCCGTTACTCGGGGGTCCGGACCCTGAACCCTGACCTTGAACCCGGCTGAGTGGGGTCAGTGGGGATGTGTGCCCGGGGAACGCTGTCCTTTCTGTGCACATCTGAAAGGTTCCTGCCACGGGGCTGCCTGTGGGCGCCAGAAACGATCCTTTTCTCTTCCAAAAGTCAATTGGATAATTCCCTAAAACAGATTACTGGGGTCCCTCCCTGGAGCGGCGGGGCGCTTCTTTAAGGGTATCATCTCCTTTTTTTTACGTTTGTATTGTGAGGCGAGAAAAGACCTTTTCAGTTTACGGTTATAACAAACGTTATAATAAAACACGCCGCTGCCATCTCTGTTCAGACGGGGATTCTTCATGGCCGTGTTGTCCAGCTTGTTGAACCTGTTGAATTTTTGGTAATTATTTTATTTAGGTTATTATTTGGTTAATAATTACACCTGGTTTGAGTTGCTTTCTGTTTTACATTTTACATTTACAGCATTTACCAGACGCCCTTATCCAGAGCGACTTCCAGTCAGTAGTTACAGGGACAGTCCCCCCCTGGAGACACTCAGGGTTAAGTGTCCTGCTCAGGGACACGATGGTAGTAAGTGGGGTTTGAACCTGGGTCTTCTGGTTCATAGGCGAGTGTGTTACCCCACTAGGCTACTACCACCCAGAGTTGCTTTCTGTTTTCTCCTAAACCCGCCAGTTTCTCCTGCTGGTGTTCCTGGAGGCTTCTCTGCTCCGTTCTCCGGCCGTCCCCTCGGGGCGAGCTGATAGGAAGGGCCCGGATGGGCAGGGCCAGAAAGTTGTGTTGGGGTGCGTATTCCCATTGTGATGCGCGCGTGGGGACGGCTGCTTCTGTAATTGTCGCCTTTGTTCGCTCGTAAAGCCCCATCACGTCCAGCGGACGACTCTCGCCGCTCTGAACGCAAACGCTCCAACCGGTCCGACCTCCCCGGCACGATCCCGCGCTCCCCCACCGGCCGGTTAACGCCGAACATGTGACGGGACCATCTCCGGGGCGTGTGCGGGCAGGGAGGGGGCTGCTGGGTATGTCAGTTCCATATGCTACTTCAGCCGGTGTTTGTGCTGCTATAATAAGAAGATTATTGGGTGCTGGGTGGGGGGCCTTCACCCTCAGGGTGTCACAGTGCTCTGTGAAGTCAGCGTGCAAAAGTGTCAATTGTGGAAAACTTGTGAAAACCTGTCGGTTTCAGAGAGGCACTTGCAGCTGAACGAACATGGCGGGGAGGAAACTTTTACATGCAGTACGGGCCAAAAGTCTGGACACCTTCTCTTTCAACGTGTTTTCTTTATTTTCATGACCATTTACGTTGGTAGATTCTGACTGAAGGCATCAAAACTATGAATGAACACATGTGGAGTTCTGTACTTAACAAAAAAAGGTGAAATAAGTGAAAACATGTTTAATATTCTAGTTTCTTTGCTCTGATTACTGCTTTGCACACTCTTGGCATTCTCTCGATGAGCTTCAAGAGGTCGTCACCTGAAATGCTTCTCCAACAGTCTTGAAGGAGTTCCCAGAGGTGTTTAGCACTTGTTGGTCCAGCTCACCCCAAATCATCTGGACTGGGTTCAGGTCCGGTGACTGTGGAGGTCAGGTCTCCACTTTTTGATAAGTACAGAACTCCACATGTGTTCATTCATAGTTTTGATGCATTCAGTGAGAATCTACCACCTACTGCTGTGTTCTTGTTTATTCCACAGAAGGACGGTAAGAAATGTAATAAACAGATGTTTGCAGAGTGCAGTGTAGACTGTAAAACAGGGCCCTATTTTCAAACTGGGCCTGGGCACCGCGCCCTGCGCTAATTGTGGGGCTGGTGTACAAGTGTAACTTCATTTTTGTCTGTGCATAATAACACAGAACACAATCATTCATGACGTTTGCTCGTGTGACATATGTGTAATGTCACACGAGCCTGGGTTAAATCAACAACCCTAGTCCGGTTGTGGTTGAGATGTTCTCAAAATTGACCAGATTTCTACTTGATCCTGAATCGTCTTGATCTTTTGAATCGTCTTGATTGATCAAAGGGTGATTTTTGGTGTTATGAGAACATGAAATCATGAATGCAGCAGTAAA
>NC_041717.1:21995831-22095831 GCF_900700375.1 Denticeps clupeoides
ATGAACCCGCGACCGTGGGCTAGAACGTAATTGTGATCTGAAAATGTCAGCTGGTGAATCACTGCTCTGCTCTTCCTTCCCCTAGACGGTCCCCTCAAAAGGCTGCAGTGTATTTTGGGACAGCAGTGGGCGTGTGTGGGTTTGTCTTCACCTTTTTTCTTTTCATCTTGAAAAGACAGAAAAAGAAAAATTGCCTTTCACGCTCACAAGAGATTCCTGTTTGGTGACAGAGGACGGCGTGTTGAGACCAGAAAGTGTTTAATACTTAAAAGCCAATACGCGAGATGTGCTGCTCAAGTATTTCTTTCAAAGACACCTTATTTTGTGCTGAAATAGAAGTCTGTGTGTGTGTGTGCGTGTGTTGAACGCTATCACCAACCTCTCCAAATAAAAGTAAAAAGTGAAGTGATTGTAACTTGTGATACACAGCAGCACAGCACACGGTGCACACAGTGAAATGTGTCCTCTGTATTTAACCCATCACCCTGAGTGAGCAGTGGGCAGCCATGACAGGCGCCCGGGGAGCAGTGTGTGGGGACGGTGCTTTGCTCAGTGGCACCTTGGCGGATGGGGATTCGAACCGGCAACCTTCTGATTACGGAACCGCTTCCTTAACTGCTAGGCCACCACTGCCCCATTGGCCATGGTCCTGTAAGACTTTTAAAAGACAGTTTTAGTGCAATTTAAAATGAGACTAAACATTTAATATTTGTAGACTACAGTACAGGCCAAAAGTTTGGACACCTTCTCATTCGACATGTTTTCTTTATCTTCATGACCATTTACGTTGGTAGATTCTCACTGAAGGCATCAAAACTATGAATGAACACATGTGGAGTTCTGTACTTAACAAAAAAAGGTGAAATAAGTGAAAACATGTTTTATATTCTAGTTTCTTTGCTCTGATTACTGCTTTGAACACTCTTGGCATTCTCTCGATGAGCTTCAAGAGGTCGTCACCTGAAATGCTTCTCCAACAGTCTTGAAGGAGTTCCCAGAGGTGTTTAGCACTTGTTGGTTCAGCTCACCCCAAACCATCTGGACTGGGTTCAGGTCCGGTGACTGTGGAGGTCAGGTCTCCACTTTTTGTTAAGTACATAACTCCACATGTGTTCATTCATAGTTTTGATGCCTTCAGTGAGAATCTACCAACGTAAATGGTCATGAAAATAAAGAAAACACATGAATGAGAAGGTGTGTCCAAACTTTTGGCCTCTACTGTACATCACGACATGAGGAAGGCTGGGTGAAGTGACAATTCACTACAGTCGCTAAAGCATTTCACTGCACATCATATCGTGTATGACTATGTATGTGACAAATAAAATTTGAATTCTTGGTGTCATGATGGTTTGTGCCATCTGCTACTTTTATGTTTTTACAGTTTGATCAATAAATATCTAAATGTTTTACAAGTTTAATGCAGTGTTATAAAAACATCTGTCAATGTCATCAGCACTAACATGTATTTTAACAGCCTTCAGAGTGAAAATTAAGATCCATCATTTACCATTTTGTTAGACTTTAGACTTTTTTTTTTTGCCATTGCAACTCTATGGTGGGGGACGTGGGACCCCAAAAACATACACGTGAGTCTGGACGAAAGGGAACATGGATAGACTGGCAGATGCTGTCAAAAAATAGTAAGGCGCAAACACAACGGCAAGGGATGCGATTGCAGGTGGGTCCTGATGGGGGCGGGGCAGAGAGGGGCAGGTGGTGACTAAATATCTGGAGCTGAATTAGAAGACAGATGACAGACGAGATGAGGCCGTGGCAGAAACACTTTTATACAAGTGCTTCAAATTTTTTTATCTTTTAAAACTTATCATTTCATTTCAGTATTGGCATTTGTTACAAATATTTTATTATAAAAGTGTAATATTTGGTTATGTTTGCAATGTTTGCATATTGGTTCATTGTATACTTGCAATATTTGCAACACTGTGGTCTGTACAGTCGCTAAAGCATTTCACTGCATATCATACCGTGTATGACTGCGAATGACAAATAAAATTAAATTAGAATTTTGATTTACACTGCATTTACCAGAAATACTGATTTTAATTTAATATCCGGTTTCTTTCGTTCTGGAAATAGTCATCTGGGTGTTATTTAATCAGAATATTCCGGAGATGGAATTGATATGATTGAAAATTGCATTGTTTTCATTATAAATGGTCCTCTGTAACGCAGTAGAAATGCTTGTTAGCCCGTTTGCTTCCCCCCTAACAGGTTCTTGTTACCATTTGCAGGTGGGAACCCGGGCTGAGGAGCTGAAGACGTGTGCCAGCTGTGTGCCCGCCATGCCTGGCATTTAAACAGATTAGAGCTCCACGCAGCCTCCCAGGAGCTGCCTACTGTGTGTGAGAAAGTGAATGTGGAATGTAGTAGAAATGAGGGGAAGCGAACTAAGGGAGGGGATTTCAGGCACATGTTGGAGAACATCAAAGATCTGACGATCTGGGAAAACAGCTAGGATTGTAAGAACATGTCAAACTGAACTCATAACTAAAGGGCTAGAAAGGCCAGGTCCACAGATAGTCCAAATCAAGCCTTGGCTGTCACCATGTGGGCTCCTGTGGGTCAGAGTGGGAGATATCTGTAGAAATCTGTAGAAATGAAGGTGTATTGCAGGACAGGCTCCATGCAGAGGGAAAGGTAAACCTGGTCATTATCATGTTGAGAGCATCGCAGGCTGAAACATACAGGCCTGTACAGCACACGGAATCTAATAAATCTTTGTTCTTCTTACAATCGTGATGAAGTGGAAGGTTGGAGGCAAGGGTCCGGAGGAACGAGGTGAGATCATGAGGAGCGGCTAGAGAAGATGTAGTTCAGCTTCATCCGCATCATCCACATCAGAACTGTTTCCTAATCATGTTCACCTGTGTCTGATTGTATAAATCTGCCCTGTTTGTGTCTGTTCACCGTCGGGTCTTTGTTACATGTTACACGGTCACCAGTTACCGGATGTCTCCTCTGTCCTGTTTGCCCATTAAACCCGTGCCAATGCGTCCTTCTTCTTCGTCAAGTCAAGTCCTCTCATCATTTCCGATCACCTGCCTCGTCATGCAAAATGGTTGTGACAAGAACAAAGTCATTTTACAAATGATGAATGAGAACGAGGGTGAAGTTTGGACTTAAGCACACAGGACAATTGATTAACGCACATACATTTATGACTGCAGGACTTCGTCATATTTCTTGGAGAATGTATTTTTTTGCATTGAGAGATGAGCCTTTTTTTTCGAACTGTCCAGCAGAAGACCACCAATCTTTTGGCTGACCGGTTGAACAAGATTTGAAATTTGATCAGAGACACGGTGTCTTTGGAGGAGTCTTCAAGTGATTCCCGAAGATCTTGAAACATGCTTTTACTTGGTCTTGTGCTTAGTATTCTATCTTATTAACAGGTTTCATGCTTCCTTAACATGTGACGATCTGTCCCTCATTAGCCACTGCCATCTGGGAAAAGGCCACATCAACGTTTATTCTTGTTTTCTCTCTCCTGCTAAATAATATTTCATGATCTTCCACCACTTAACAAACTTGATAAGCAGCACCTTTAAATAGCACCTTTTTTTCCTGGCAGCTTCAGCATAAAATCATATGAAAGAAGCCAGAATGTGGTGGTCTGACATCAAACTCTGGTGGAGATATGAAGGACTCATTCTAAGCTTATGAAAGTGAAGTGGTTGTAATTGTGAAGCACAGCAAGCAAAACGTGTCCTTGTTTCATCACTAACCCATTAGTGGGCAGTGGGCAGGCATGACAGGCGCCCGGGGAGCAGTGTGTGGGGACGGTGCTTTTATCAAGGGGACCTCAGTCCCCTTCGAACCCGCAACCCTCTGAGTACAGGTCCACTTCATTACAGAGGTGATTTATAAAGTGAGTAAAACGGTTATTTAAAATTTTTACCAATAGGTCGTCTGAATAACGTCTCAGTGTTATTGTGTCATCAGCATGCAGTTTAGAGCATACCGCAAGACCGCAGAACTTCATGGAAATCCGGATTTTCTTCATTCAGATGGTTGTTCACAAAACCTGCCAGTGATACCATCCGACCTCTACAACTCATACAAAATGCAGCAGCACGACTGATCTTCAACCTTCCCAAATTCTCCCTCACCACCCTGCTGCTACGTTCCCTCCACCGGCTCCCAGTAGCTGCACACATCAGGTTCAAAATACTGATGCTGGCCTACAAAGCCCAACATGGAGTAGCACCATCCTACCTCACAGCCTTTATTACACCTCGCACTGCACCTGGTATACTCCGAGCCTCCAGTACTGCTCGCCTGGTCCCTCCATCTCTGAAGGTAAAAGGAAGACGCTCATCTAGACTCAAGACGTTCCTCTTTAGAGAATATTTAGATGAACTTGTAACCTTCTTCTTGTCTGACTTCTGTATAGAAACTACAACAGAGTGAATAAAAAGATTGTATTCATAGTTAAGTGAAGTAAAGTGTGTAGTGATTGTCACATGTGATACACAGAAGCACAACACACGGTGCACACAGTGAAATTTGTCCTCTGCATTTAACCCATCACCCTGAGCGAGCAGTGGGAAGCCATGACAGGCGCCCGGGGAGCAGTGTGTGGGGACGGGACCTTCATCAAGGGGATCTCAGTGGCACCTTGGCAGATCGGGATTCGAACCGGCAACCTCCTGATTACGGGGCCGCTTCCTTAACCGCTAGGCCACCGCTGTTGGGGGTCCTAGTGAACCAGAACTGATCACTTCATTGATGGTAACATGGAAGTAAGTCACTCCCGATGAGGACATGTACCAAATATCGTAATGAGATATTTGGTGGACAGGGACTTCAGGTTAAATGTAGGACTGCATATTGGCAGGTCCATCTTTCATGGGGAAACCGAGCTGGACCTTCACATGAAGGCAACTTGCTCCCAGTCTTCTAGCAGCAGGCTGCAGGTGTTTGGACACAAGGAAATGGTGCAAAATAGATTTTTTTTTTATGTACAAGTTTCAGTGTACAAAAGGAAAGGAAAAGGCCAAAAAATGCAAGATAATACTTAATAAAAGCAAAACCTTTTATCCGACTCTCATGTTTTCCTCTCACACTCAGTTAATGAGGGGCGACCCACCTGAAAAACGCGGAAGAAGTTTACTGAACACGAAGATAAGTACACGTTCCACAAACGTTCATTAACAAGCACACTGGGGGGAAAGATAGCGTGAATGAGGAGGAATACGATATGATTTGTGCTCTAAATGAAAATCAATTACGCAGGCAGCTGACCCTACTGATAAACGCCGCACTTTTACCCGTAATCCGCCGATACTCTCATGTAAGGGAGACAGACGCGTCGATATCGAGTAGCTTGATTACATGAATAGATAATATACTAAACGTAAAAGATTTTTAAGCTTAAATGAAAGATAAAAAGAGAAAAAAAAACACTACCATCGTGTCCCTGAAAAAGACGTTTTAGAGCGTGAAAATAGGCCTGGCCAGAATAGGGGGCAAAAGAGGGCGTGTCCAAAAGAACCTCTAACAAACTCCTCTAATGAGTGTGTACTTGATCGGCATGACATGATTTCCATTGTCCGAGCATCAAGGCGTAATTAACGTCCTGCTCCTGTGTTAAATCAGCAGATTAATCAGCGCCGGCCCCCATTTTGGCTCCTCCATCAGGCGACGCCTACTGAAGGTGAGTGGGGGGTCTTCACTGGACCCAATTAATTTCTCTCCCATGATGAGTCTTTTTTCTTTCGCCTTAACTTTGTCCCCTTCAGAGGACAGTCGCACACGCTGACACGAGCCAGATCTGTTGATTCAGTCAGTGCAGAACATAAATGAGAGATAATATATCTTTTTTTTCAACATTCCAGTGCATGACTTGAACTGCTGCCCCTGACATTAATGTTTCATAGGTGAAGCTGAAGAGCCGTGTGCATGTGGAGGATGGACAGACGCTCCACGCTGCCCCGGGCGCAGGAAGCCCTCCGCCTTGACCACAGACCACAATCTGACCTGGATTACGCACAGCAGTCTACACACACACACACACACACACACACACAATGCAGGACCACCGAGTGCAGGTGTAAATTCTAGGGCTAGATGCCCAATCCAACTCTCAAACAGATAAAGATCAGAATTTGTCCGCTTTTTTTCTCGTTTTCTTTTTCCCATCGTCTGCAGTTCTGCAACACACTCACACACTCACACACACACACACACACACACTCTCTCTCTCTCCTCCGAAGCTGCAGGCTACATGTGCTTTGCATTCTTATAGCGGCGTTTGGGGAAAGGGCAGAGGGAGGCACATAAATCACCGGGCCGAGACAGGGCTGCCGCGCTCTCCCCGGGACCGGCGGCGTCCGCATCGAGCCTGCGAGCGAGGAAAAAGAAAAGGAAAAGATCACCCCGCGGACTACCCTGCGCAGCGAAAATTACCTCCCCTACTGTAAAACACCCTCGCAGGAGGCCGAGCGTACAGAAAAACAGCCCCCTCGCACGGCCCGTTCGGCCTGAAATGGCTTCTTTCGTGGTAACAGCACTCGAGGCAGCAACTCTTATAAAATATCAGGAGAAGATGGACCACATGATGGAGAGAACTTCAGCAGCAGTTATTACAAATTAATTTGTACCTTCACAAAATGTGTCAAATTATTTCTGCAGTGAAGTCTTGCAAGAACATTTTATAAACACTGTGGCATTACATAGTAATAATAATAATAATAATTTATAATACTATTTAAGAAGGTCCAATCCAACTTTATTTATCATGCACTTAAAAGCAAAAAAAAAAAAAAAAAAGCACTTTAAAGCAAAAACAGCTCTTGGAAACTCTGTGACAGCTGATTGTGAAGGTCTTCTAAGATGTCTGCAGAGTTCGGATCAGAGTTTCATGTTTGTCCTGTGTTATTGTGTTTCCTGATTGAGTTCAGCTGTGTATGATTGCATAAAGCTGCCCTGTTTGTGTCTCTTCACGGTCGGATCATTGTTTGGTGATGTTTCAAACAATGGGTGATGAACAATGGGTGATTCAGGGCAATGAAGGCCTAGTGGTTAAGGAAGCGGCCCTGTAATCAGAAGGTTGCCAGTTCCAATCCCGATCCGCCAAGGTGCCACTGAGGTCCCGTTGATGAAGGTCCCGTCCCCACTGCTCCCTGGGCGCCTGACATGGCTGCCCACTGCTCACTAAAGGGTGATGATTAAATACAGAGGACACATTTCACTGTGTGCACTATGTGCTGTGCTGCTGTGTAACACAAAGACAATCACTTCACTTCCCTTTCCCTTGTCCTGTCCACCATGTATTAAACACCAGTTTCATGACATTGTGCGTATGCGTCCTTCTTTCTTGCCATGTCCTGGATCCCAGGATTCAGATGAAATGTTAAAACATCTGGTTGGGTTGTCCTTCAGTCTAAACTTGGACTCTGCAGAGGTTGAAACCTATAATACAAAACAAGCTCGGTATCTCTTCTCATGCTGACATCCTATCTGATGCTGAGAACCTCTTCCTGAAATAGCCACTAGGCTCCAGGAGGTTTTTCATTTCCCTCCCTTTGTGAAACTTTAATCCACTGACAGCTGAGGAACGTCTGCATCATGGTCATGATGACGGGGAAGCTGTTCATCGATCGTCCCACCTCCGCGGTGTCCAGCTTCACAGTCAGCTGTCACAGAGTTCCCGAGAGCTGACAGGTTCCATCTTTTCCTCTCCCCGCTATTCGCCTCGTGTCATGGAGAATGCGAGATGATTGCAGACGTTTAAAACCGACAATATGCTTGGCCTTCCAGGAGCTGCTCCTTTTCCTGGAGCTTTCCTAATTGAAATGGTTACCGTGACAACAAGAATGGATGAATCAGTCAATTTTGTCATTCAGAGTAAAGTCCTTAACAAACTTATGTGAGACATTTATTTGCTCTTAATTTTCACTAAATCTACAATCCAGCAGGATAGTTTTGTGTTATGTTTCGAGCTGTTCACTGTTGCATGTGAACGTGCATAAATTAAACCGTATTTCTGCAATTTACTGTCGAAATCAAATATGTTGCCAGTCTATTTTAATTTAGGAAAGTGGTTCCTTCCCCCAACTCTGCAATGAAGAAAAAATCTCTTCTGTTGACCATAAATACTCTATAAACCATAAAAATGCCACAAACAATAAACTATACTGCTTGCCTAGTGATTAAACTCAACCTTACATTTTTTTGATGCGATTTTTCGATTTTAGCACTTTTCCCTCTACAGTTGAATCTCAAGGTCATAAGTGAATCTTGTGGTTTCAAGTGTGAACTGCTAAAGCAGAGGTGTGACCAGTAGATCATGTGTCGATGGGCATTTGGCCTGTCTGGGGGGGTAAAAAATATCCAGGCCCATTGTTTACTCAATAATAATGACAACAACAATAATAATTCATTATAAAAGTGACACTTTTGGCAGAAATCATAACCTGTTGTTCAATAAAATGAACAGAGCCAATTGAACTTTTCTTGTGAAGAAATTTAGAAGTTACTGCGGCCATGTTTGGCTCCTCGTGGTCCGAATTGGAAATACTTATGCCAGCTCGCACTAAAACATGAGTCTTTTTAGGAATTTATTAATGAAATATCCATGTTTAAGTCAGGCAGACCAGATCAGAGGTTTGGAGTATGCGACTCGGGCACAGAGCTGGAGGGTTGTGTAGGTTTATCTACACATCTTCTCGACGTGGGTGTGCTGAGCTCCGTGTTGGTGGCAGCGGTGCTGGGCTCAACCTCAGACAGAGGTGGAAGATATATGCTTTTTAATAAGCCATCGATTCATAGATTTTGATGTTACCAACCGGAAAATGAAAGAAGAATGGAACGCATACGCTGTTTTGATGAAAGACCTATAGAAAATGAGCGGACATTCGCGGAAATTACATCATCAACACGTTTGCCGCAGACAGGAAGTCGCGTGACTTTTTACATCCAATCACCGAGCAACGTTTGGAAGCCATGACGGTCGGTAAAGATAACGTTTTAGGGGCGGGACGGGATATTCTCGGGCTGGAAAATGTATGAGAAACGGGAGGTAACCTTTCCCCTTATGACGTCATAAGGGTCCAGATCAGATCGTCTGAGCTTCTGCTCTCTGAACGGTGAAGCAGAATGACCAAAACCCTCTTTACACCTATCGCCATTTCTAACCACTGCAGGACCATAGACAGGCCATTATAGCTCGTATTAATGTTCAATCATCTCACAAAGTCACATTTTCATAACAGGGGACCTTTGGTAATCTGTACACCCATCACAACATAATTCATATTTCTGCCCCACCCCTCCCAGAGTCTTACAAATGTATTCCCAAGTCAAGCCGTGCGGCTCTCAATGATTAATTCTTCCTCAGCATGTTCCGTGCAAGCTGCAGGGGGACAGAAAGTTACTGGGACGACAAGCAAAGGACACCTGTCAATCATGAGAACGAACAGACAATTCATAAACGACGTCAAGGTCACACCTGCTTCGTACGTTTTGAACATCGCCTGCAGATCTGTGCATTAACGTTCCTCAAGGAGTTTGCGGTGTTTATCGAGGTGAAGACTGTTGCATCATGGGAAACAGGCCATTTTACCAGCTGTATTAAAAAATAACATTTGTTGTTTATTATTATGAATTTTTTGTCCTGCGTGAGGCTCTTGATTTGGTCATTCTGCGGGGGAGAAATGCTTGTGTGACCTGCATGCCGGTCCCGGCGGTTTCGGCACTCGACTCGAGTGCGGCGGCCTCGCCGCGCCGCGCCGCTCCAGGCTGGTGTGCCAGCTTTTGATAACAGCCACTTTCGGGGACGCAGGCATTCATCTTTAGAATGTTCTCATGATGGCTCAGCAGTTCTTTTATATCTCATGTTTTTTCACATAGAAATTGGATTCCGCCGCAGAAAAGACGTGGCAACCTGTCGCCGGCTCTCCGAGTAATTATTAGCTATTGCCTGGTTGTTGCAGCGCTATTGATTGCTCGGGCGGTGATGGATGCTTTTATGGGTGGTGGATGGGGGCAGGCATATTGAGCGTCTTCTGCCGTCTTTTACTGAGACTGTGTAACGAAAAACGGAAGAAAACTAAAGTTTCAAAAGTTCCTGTGTCGCATTAACACTGTTGCTGGCTAGTTGTGATGCTAGTGGGTGGTAGTAGCCTAGCGGGTAACACACTCGCCTGTGAACCAGAAGACCCAGGTTCAAACCTGAGCAAGACATTTAACCCTGAGTGTCTCCAGGGGGGGGACTGTCCCTGTAACTACTGACTAAGTCGCTCTGGATAAGGGCATCTGGTAAATGCCGTAAATGTATTTATTATGTAGATGTAAATGCTAGTGGGAAAGCTTGCAGCTTTGGTTGCATATTTGGTAGATATCATGACCCACGCAATAATATCACAGCACCGATGACATTTAAGACATTTACATTTAAATACTGTTCAGGTTATCTCTATATGAGAATAGTAAATCTTATCTGTACGAAACAACATCATGTAGGATGTTCAAAAAGAGGCTAGTGCTAGCTTATGGTGTGGTTAGTCCAGTGGTTTCAGAACACTGGAATTTTCTGGAGGAGTTGCGGTGGTCTCTTGTAAATCAGGCGACACTACATCAGCATCCTGCACATGAAACTAGACAAGGAAGCGCAGGAGAGGCAGGAAAAAGGCATGCGAGTTCTGCCCTTCCAACATGGACAAAAAAAACTAGCACCACTTGCCATACATGTGAGACACATCTGCAAGGAGAAAGAGGATCAGATCAGATACTGTGATCCATGCATATAAACAACACCACACACTGTATTATGTTTTTATGTTCCATTTATGATTCACATGGTGGACACCTTTACATCCGTGAAAGTGACGTGATTGTCACTTGTGATACACAGCAGCACACGGTGCACACAGTGAAATTTGACCACTGCATTTAACCCATCACCCTCGGTGAGCAGTGGGCACCATGACAGGCGCCCGGGGAGCGCCACATCTGATGGCAGCAAAGAAAATAAAAGTTGAGTGTCATCTGCATGGCAGTGATAGGATAACCCATGTGAAGATGACCTCACCAAGAGTTTTGGTGTAAAGTGAGAACAGGAGAGGGCCAGGTAATGAGCCCTGAGGGACACCAGTCAAGAGCTTTTCACCAATACAATACAGCCATGACAGTCGCACGGGGAGCAGTGTGTGGGGACGGTACTTTGCTCAGTGACACCTCAGTGGCACCTTGGCGGATCGAGATTCAAACCGGCAACCTTCTGATTATGAGGGCACTTCCTTAACTGCTAGGCCACCACTGGGGCTGTCGTGGCCTAGCAGGTAAGGAAGTGGAACGGTAATCAAAGCACCGTTCCCCCACACTGCTCTCTGGGCGCCTGTCATGGCTGCCCACTGCTCACCAAGGGTGATGGTTAAATACAGAGGACACATTCCGTTGTGCACACACAACCAAATTTTTATTATGTAACTGTTTTTTATTTTCAGTGTTCATTTTTGTATTTTCATGTTTCTTAAGGCTAGTTCGTATTTGGTGGGTTGTTGGCCTTTAAAGTCTTCATTTGAGGAAACTGCGATAGATCATTCGCACTCCCAACTTGCCATTATTGAAGAATTTCCTGATCCTCCTCAGGAGTTTGCTGCGGCGCAGGCGCCTCTTCAGCGGTGATGGTTCATGCTCCGTGTTGCTCAGGAACTCATGCTGAAGAAGCTTCTCAACACTTGATCTCATTGCCGGATCTTGGGTCAGGGCGTCCTCCAGAAAACTGTGAAATGCTGGAGACCATTTACCCCTCTTTCTCAAACGAGGACCTCTCTTTTTTTGCTGCCAGTACTGATAGAGTGAATCGCTGCTGCTTAAGAGCAGAGGAAGTCTACCTTCGGCCAGTTCCAGTAGTGTAATTCCCAGGGACCACACATCACATCTTTCATCATAGTCACCACTGAGGTCTTCTAGAACGTACTCTGGGGCCATGTAGGCAGGGGTTCCACCAGTAGATAATGGCTCCTGGACTCTTGACATCGAACCAAAATCCACAAGCCTGACCTCACCAGCATCAGTCAGTAAAATATTATTTGGTTTGATGTCCCTGTGCACATACCCTTTCTGGTGGAGATAAAGGAGAGTCTCCAGGATTTCTTTTGCCACATATGCTACTTGGCTTTCTTTCAAGGACCCCGTACCCATGTAGATGTTGTCCAGATCTCCACCTGTGCAAAGCTCCATGCAAATGTAGAACTTTTGTTCCCAGTAATATTTGTCCATGACCTTGGGGATGTTTTGGTGGTTGAAACTCTCCAGTAGCTTACACTCCTCAAACGAGGCCATGAAATTGGTATTGGTGCAGTCTTGAATCTTCATTGCAACCAAGTGACCAGTTTTCAGATTCCTAGCCTTGTGAATTTTGCCAAATGCTCCTTCCCCAATGCATTTTAGGATCTCATAATCCTCACAGGGGTCTGTGAACTTCAAAGAACACCTCACCATGACTGGCTGCTGAGGTTGATCCTCATTAAGTTTTTGGGCCTCCTGGTTCTGCAGCTCTATCTCCTCCTAAATCAGCCGCACCTCATTATGTAACCTTCTGAGCTCCTGGAAATGCTCCAGTTTCTTATGCTTATTAAGCAGATCTAGCATCACATGAAACTGCTGCTTTTTATCAAGCAGGACCGCTTGGCTCTGTGGCTCCATCTCCTGCTGAACCTGCCGCTCCTCAGTTTGCAGATTTTGAACTTCATGGTCCTGCGGTTCTATCTCCTGCTGAATCTTCCGCTCCTCAATTTGCAGATTTTGGACCTCATGGTCCTGCGGTTCTATTTCCTCCTGAACCTGCCGCTCCTCAATTTGCAGATTTTGGACCTCACGGTCCTGCGGTTCTATTTCCTCCTGAACCTGCCGCTCCTCAATTTGCAGATTTTGGACCTCATGGTCCTGCGGTTCTATCTCCTGCTGAACCTGCCGCTCCTCAATTTGCAGATTTTGGACTTCACGGTCCTGCGGTTCTATCTCCTGCTGAACCTGCCGCTCCTCAATTTGCAGATTTTGGACTTCACGGTCCTGCGGTTCTATCTCCTGCTGAACCTGCCGCTCCTCAATTTGCAGATTTTGGACTTCACGGTCCTGCGGTTCTATCTCCTGCTGAATCTGCCGCTCCTTATCATGCAGATTTTGGACCTCATGGTCCTGCGGTTCTATCTCCTGCTGAACCTGCCGCTCCTCAATTTGCAGATTTTGGACTTCACGGTCCTGCGGTTCTATCTCCTGCTGAACCTGCCGCTCCTCAATTTGCAGATTTTGGACCTCACGGTCCTGCGGTTCTATCTCCTGCTGAACCTGCCGCTCCTCAATTTGCAGATTTTGGACCTCACTGTCCTGCGGTTCTATCTCCTGCTGAACCTGCCGCTCCTCAATTTGCAGATTTTGGACCTCATGGTCCTGCGATTCTATCTCCTGCTGAACCTGCCACTCCTCAATTTGCAGACTTTGGACCTCACTGTCCTGCGGTTCTATCTCCTGTTGAATCTGCCGCTCCTTATCATGCAGATTTTGGACCTCATGGTCCTGCGGTTCTATCTCCTGCTGAACCTGCCGCTTCTCAATTTGCAGATTTTGGACCTCATGGTCCTGCGGTTCTATCTCCTGCTGAACCTGCCGCTCCTCAATTTGCAGATTTTGGACCTCACTGTCCTGCGGTTCTATCTCCTGCTGAATCTGTCGCTCCTTATTATGCAGATTTTGAACCTCATGGTCCTGCGGTTCTATCTCCTGCTGAACCTGCCGCTCCTCAATTTGCAGATTTTGAACCTCATGGTCCTGTGGTTCTTTCTCCTGGTGAACATGCTTCTCTTCGGTAAGCAGCTTTTGGACATATTGGTTCAGCAACAATTGCTCCTCATTAAGCAACCTTTGGACCTCCTGGTTCAGCTGCTCTTTTTCCTCCTGAACCTGGTTCTCTTCATTAAGCAGCTTTTGGATCTTCTCCCGAACCTGTACAGAGCATGTCTTAATTTCATCTATCTCCTTCTGGAGCTGCTCAACTCGTTTTTCAAAGAACTCTTTTATCCCAATGACCCTTTCCTGGTACTGCTGAATTTGGGACAAATGTTTATCTTGGATCTCCATAAACACTGTAATACAAGTGTTATCAGACATCTCAGTACGCTCTGAAGACAACAGAAAATCTTTTCCTTAAATACTTATTGGGGTCACCAGGGAAGCGAAATGATTGGTTGCTTCTTGATGTTTCTTAAATAGCTTAAAACATAAATAATTGCTACTTAAGAAATCTCAGGTAAAGTTCATAGCTTAATGCTTCTTTAGGACTCTCAGGTAAAGCTCATAACCAAGTCTGTGAGGGGGCCTTACGTTAATGCATTTCATATACATGATATGTTGTACTGGGATTGTGGGATTTAAAAAAAAAATTGTACCAAAAGTCTTCAAATTCCTGGCCTTGAGAACTTTGCCAAGTCTTTCTTCGGCGATGGATCCTACGATCTCATTGTCACGAAAACAAGGCGACACAGGACTATGTCAAGTACAGCGGCTTGTGATGTGTTTTTGGTTTTTACTGACTGGTGCTTGTTTGGTGGGTCCTGGACTAAATGAACACTAATAATAACTGGCTATGTCCCTACCAGGGACTGGTGTGTTGCATCAGCCTGGTTTTCAATGACTCTGATGGACTAATTGGTGGAGACTGGGTATTGGTTGTGGGTTGGTTTGTATGTCTTACAAATAGGGCCCACCTTGCATCGTGAGGGGGGCGGAGAGAACGGTGACGAGGAACCGGAACCGGGACTCGTGACGTCACCAGCGGCGTAAACTGCGGCGACGTGACCAGACGCCGGACCGTGACCGACTCACATTTATCCGGAGCGACTTCACCCGGATCCGTTAAATAACTCATACGTCAAATTTTTTTAATTCTAACTACACCATGTCCAAATTGTAAACTCAGTCACATGATTACATCTTATAATCATTCATACATCAATTACTACCATAAGAGTTGTATAACTCACTGTTTCTTTGCACCACCACACTTGCCCTGCAGTGGTGGCCTAGCTGGTAAGAAAGCAGACCCATAATCAGAGGTTGTGGGTCACATACTTATATTTACATTTACAGCATTTTATCAGACGCCCTTATCTAGAGCGACTTACAGTCAGTAGTTACAGGGACAGTCCCCCCCTGGAGCAACTTAGGGTTAAGTGTCTTGCACAGGGACACGATGGTAGTAAGTGGGATTTGAACCTGGGTCTTCTGGTTCATAGGCGAGTGTGTTACCCACTAGGCTACTACCGCATACTGCTCCCCAGGTGCCTGTGATGGCTACCAACAATGGTTGATGGGTTAAATGCAGAGGACATGTGTTCGATGTATACCGTCTATTGAAATAATGTTAGTGCACCCATAGTGCAATCATAAATGAAAAATATATATACTTATATACACACTAAATTAACTAAAGCTAAAGGCATTTGGCAGACGCCCCTGATCCAGAGCGACTTACAACGTGCTTCCATGTCACCATGGATGAAGTGGTCAGTTCTGGTTCACCAGGACCCCCAACTATGAATACAATCTTTTTATTCACTCTGTTCTAGTTTCTATACAGAAGTCAGACAAGAAGAAGGTTACAAGTTCATTGTCACGACTACGGACTTACGGGGGAAGGAAGCGCAGAGGTTTGACATGCTGGGAAGGGTTTTTATTATATAATAAACAATTAACACAAATAAAGAATGGCGTGGTGTCCAAAAACAATTTAACTTCAATAAAGAACGTAAACAAGCCCGCAGGCGTGTGCCGATTGCCAGAACTCAAAACACACACATTAACATACGTGCACTAAGGTCCACTAAAATGCCGTCCCTCCCGAAGGGGCGGACATCTGCGGTTTTTAAGCGCTGTCAGGATTGGGTACAGGTGATAAGCCCAGCTGCAATCAATCCTGACATTCATCTAAATATTCTCTAAAGAGGAAGGTCTTGAGCTGCCGTGTGAAGGTGCTCAGTGACTGAGCTGTTCTGACCTCGAGGGGAAGTTCATTCAACCACCGATGGACCAAGACGCAGAAGAGTCTAGATGAACTTCAAATAAGTCGTTTTTCATAAAGGTTATGTGTATTTTCGAGTTGAGGAAATAGGTACAATTGCAGCAGAGACAGTTGATTTCTTTATAAAAGAATGTTAGAAATACATAAACGTAATGAATGGGTCGTAGAAGTGCAATGTAACCAACTGTAGGTGCAAATGAATGGTTGTGAAGAATCCCGGGATCCACAGACGCAAAAAAGTCAATGCAAAATATGCGTGCCGATGCGTTAGACTCAAAATTAGAATGTACAAAATTAGATTGGTATATTAGCCAAATAGATTTTTCTGTAAAACATGAATTGTTGGAAAAATTAATCGCTTGATTGATCGTTTGCCCCACCCGAGCTCTAACACAATCTACATAAACCCAGTATTGTCAGCGCGGGATCACATTTGTCTCTTATAGTCCTAGTCCCCAGTGTCCACTACAGGCATCTTGGTATAATGACTGCCTACCGACTCAAATTGTTCTCTATTGCTAAACTGGACCTGAAAATCCAGCCCCTGACGAGAAAAACAACAGAGTGACTTACAATCAGTAGTTACAGGGAGAGTCCCCCCCGCCCCTGGAGACACTTGCTCAGGGACACGATGGTAGTAAGTGGGGTTTGAACCTGGGTCTTCTGGTTCACAGGCGAGTGTGTTACCTGCTAGGCTACTACCACCTTCATAATGTTTTAAGTTCTACATCCTCAGAACCCTCAGATGAATCCTGCAGAACCCCCCTCTCTCTCCCCCCCCCCCCCCCCCCCCTTCCCACTCATGTGGTGCAAGTTAATCACGTTCCTGGAAATATTCTCTCCAGAACGGCTGCCCGTTCACACATGTAATCAAATAAGGATGAGGGGTAATTAATGAAGGTCTCTCGCCGGGGAGGAACTTGGCGTTATCGCCCTCCCGGTGCGGCCATGGGAGGGGGGTTGGCATGGCGACCGCTCGGAAGCTGGGATTATGCCTCCCACACTGAAGTTGGGACCTGAGGGATCGAAGGCCAGGCTCCCTCATGGTTTTAGCGCATCCGACAGATTGTTTCTAACAGATTACATTACCACGCACTGCTCAGCATGAATGCATGTAAATGCAGAGCATTTATTTTTTTTAGGAAACGGATCAGTGTTGGAGTGATGCACAGCAGAGAGGCATAAAATGTGCAGGAAATTTGTCGATATGCCTTTTTTTTTATACTTTTACCAAAGAGCCCACATGCATATTTATATATTCACTCCCTCACAAAGGCTAAAACGTTAAAAGAACCTCTCCAGAACAGGAAGACTAGTTCCTGCTAGTTAGTATCTCTCACATTAACAACAGCAACATTTATTTCTTATAACACCCATAGTCACATACAGTATGTCTCAATGGGCTTTGACCGGCACTACAGTTGACACCCCCACACTTGACCCTTCTGCACACAAGGAAACACTCCACATAAAAACCTCTAGGAGAGAGAAAAAAGAAAGGAAGAAACGTTGGGAAGGAGTGATAGAGAGAGGGACCCCCTTCCAGGGTAGAGTGAGCCTGCAAATGGTGTCAGTGCAGGGTTGGGGATGGTTTGTCCAATAAGAGAAAAAGTTATTAGTGGTCCACGCATTCACAACCAGGGCTCATTGAGGCATGTGGGTAGTAAAGGCGCAGATCCTGTACTGATGCTGAAATCAACCATGGAACAATGTAAGAAGGTGGTGGAACCTCATCGTCTAGGTCACCCGGACAGACTGGGTCCTGCTTTAATGCCTGATGACAGTGACCGCTCTCTGCAGAAAATGGTGCAGAAACCATGGGGAGCATCTGCAGGATCTGTGATGCATGCAGACTTCTGAAGTTCTTACAGCATATTGCTGGACTATAAACCGCATTCATAATGAATGATTGTGGGTAATGAGGTCGTTGTTAATATTCCTTTGGTCGTTTTTGTTCATATGTTTCATACTTTTCTGGCCTTTCTACTGACATTTTTTATCGATTTTTTACAAAATGAAGATCATGTTTGAAAGGGGTTCTCCTAAAGGACTGAGGTGCACATTAGAACTTAATGGTTTCCACCGGCGATGGTCCTTACCTTTAATTCTGCAGCGTTTTTGGGGTAAGTTTATATAGATAAGCATAAGCAAAGATAAGCTTTGCTTTAACTAGAGGCAGTCTACCCGTTTCCTTTCATCTTTTCTACTCCTGTGTGCTCTGAAAAATGAAAAGCGAAGGATGAGGCGATTCAGAGTTTTCCCGAAGGGGCGTGTTTGTTTTCATGTGCATATACAATATATACAGTACATATTCAATAAATCATTTCCTTTTGGAAAAACTCATTTGATCAATAATTTATTCGACATCAACATGTATATTACACACACACAGAGAAATTGAGGAACTTTTTTTTTTAGAACTGTATTCGTATTTGTGGAGTAGAGGAGAATCTGGAATTATTCACAAAAGGTAAAATGAACAACAAAAAAAAACAACTGCAAGGCTGATGCATGAGATCCTAGTATTTAATATTTAAATATACATATTTATGCATGTAGCACATATTTCCTTCACATATCAGAGTGTAAATTAAGGGTTGTACATGAAGATACTGTATGTCTGGTCATTATGGGACCTTGAAAGAGTCCAAGAACCATATTAGTGCAGATTAGTGATAAATGAACTGTTCCGTAAAAAAAAAAAAAAAAAGAATATTTAATTGCCTGAATAAGTTATTTAGCATCATTTGTACCTTAAAATAATTTAATTTGATTTTTACGGGTTCTTACACTAATATCAGTGAACTCTTAATTTCCTGCACTTGACTGATTTTATGTGTGTGCATAATGCATAAGAATAACCCATAATGCATAACTAACAATGACATTACCGCAGTAAAGTGATTTTAACGACGACCATTTCCATGCGGAACGCGGCAGTAATACACCGTAAAGCAGCCGACTTTTCCATCAGCGTAATCAATAGGCCGCATTCAAACGGCGCTCACTGGCGCAGCCGCTCTCTCGGGGGAAAAGCGCAGCTATTTATCAGCAATTAATAGGTCGCGCACAACGACTGGCGCAGAAAGCGGAGCGCCTGGAGCCATCCGTTCTCGTTAGAGGAGGAGACGGATCTGCAGGCCCGCATGGTCCCTCATACGCGGACCATCACCTGCGTGTCCAGCCCTGCCGCCTGGACGGCTTAATAATGTTTCCCTTTGACACGTACGTCCACTCAGGCTTTATCACTGTTCACCAAGCAAAAAAACCACTGCAGTATGAAACAATGGCAGTAAATTTAGTTTATATTCCACATTTTATGCTATTTGAAGTGTTCACATCTGAAGACTATATGGTATATTTAAAGTATATTGTTAAAAGTATACTGTAGTAAAAGTTTACGTTTACTCCGGTTCCCTTGTCTGTCTTGGTTTTCTCATGGCAAGCACGTACATTCATAACATTGATTAAACATAGCATGATATATGTCTCCATGCAGACAATCCAACGATTGTGTCTGATTACAAATTATCATTCAAAATCTTCAAATTAGGGATCTAAATGCTAAATCTGAGCTATAAGACTCGAGACATCTCATTTAAACTCTCCGCGGCACAGGATGGACTTTTTATTTGCTGTGCGGCCTCACCGCAACACAAGCTCTAATGGCATTTTTATGAGTATATTGTTAGTAAATTAATTTCATTTGTGAATGTGGGTCCATTCTTGGGACATCGAAGTGTGCATGACTGACACAGTTCTTCTTTATGGCCACGACGCGTGTCACCATGACCTTTAATAACATCGTAATTACACTTGTTTTTGATATTATGAGAAAATGTGAAATGAGACGCTGTGTTGGAAATAAAGAAGGCAGCGAAGCGACTGTGAACTCACATGCGAGTTCCTGGAAGCGGAATGTAGGTTGAGCTGAGAAATAATGATTCTTTTTACTCTCCGGTAATGCACCGTCCCTTTCCTCCACATCATAATCATCAAAACATCTTGCAGAACACCGCTCCAAGAAAGTATGAGGAATTCTGGCTCTCGCAGCGCTTAATTAGACCAACGTTCGTTCTCCTTTTCACACTCTTCACATTTTTCCCTCCACTTGATTCCTCGCGAACAATTACTTGAATTGCCGGCGCAGGCCTGGTATTTTCTGCCAATTTACACTGATTAGTTTGTCCTCTGCAGGCAAAAAGTTTTCACTGACCCATGCAAAGCTCGTTCGCCGCAATTACTTCCTCGCTTCAGCTGAGTTGCATGTTGGGTAGGGTGCGGCCGCGCCCGGATTCACGAGCACACATTATTAACGTCTTATACATGAAAACGATAGTAAATGTTAAAATTTAAATAAAAATATACAAAGGACGAACCACCGGACGCGGAACGTAAAATTGGGCTGTCAGGTGATCAGTGGAACTTCTCCACGGCCTGTATTTCTGATTTCATTATTCTGGATGACAGCCAACGGATATAAAAGCATAAATCGTGCACATCGCCGGTCACAGCTCTGCACCAACGTGGCAGCGGGCTTAATAAGGGCATCCCTTGCAGTCCCAGACTGTCATAAATTCCGCCTGCTATCGGACAGATTGTTACGCCGATGCTTTTTCGGGGGGATGTTTGCTCTGACACTTTGATTTGTTGGCTGCGTGTCATTTTATGACAGGCTGGTTTATCAGGTCCTCTATTGTCGCGCCAGAAGAGTCCCTGGAAAATGTGCTTTGTTGTAAAGCCCCTCCGTGATAAACAGCGGTGCGTGTTGAGGTCCCACTTTCGCGCCACGAGCGCTGAGCTTCACAACTCAGCTCTCATGAACTCACTTTTTTTTTTTTTGTTTTTCCCCGAACGGATTGTGAGATGATGCATTTAACAAAGATGATTCCCCTTCCTTTGATCAGAACGGAGGTCAGCCGGAGCGCAGATTATTATGGATGAGCACTCTCAGCAGCCATCAGGCTTTTGAAAGCAGAATTACGGTGAAAAAGGCCTCTTGTCTGGCGCGACCGCAGAGGCCGTAATTTATTCCTCCCACCGTTTTTTCCCAGTCCTGCGTTTTGCTGCTTGTTGTCACCTCGCGACAGGGAGATGCCGAGATTCCGATTCCAGTGCTGGGCTCGCGTCGTCGCCTCTAAACGGAGACGTTACCACGCCAGCCTCGTCCTGAACAGGCTTCTCATCCATCGACAGCCCTGCTCCTGCTTCGCCTCCCACCACTGGCTCTCACGCCGCCCTGCGATTGGCTGGGTGAATAAATAAGGCCTTGTATACAACCCGAGTGTAATCTGCAATGCTGATGGAGTGAAATAAAAACGAGAAGACATATGGGGTTCAAGAAACGACCACCTCTCTAAAGTTCAGATGCTCATCTTTACATTGTGTGTGTAAGCATTTGTGAAGTGCCCATCATGGCTGCCCTCTGCTCACTCAGGGTGATGGGTTAAATGCAGAGGACACGTTTCACCGTGCGCACCGTGTGCTGTGCTGCTGTGGATCACGTCACTTTTTACTCTCCGATTTGCACACACGCTCTGTGTATCCTCCTTGATTATTGCAATCCGCACGTGTCTCTTCCCTTTTCAGTGCTAATATCAAGGTGCCATGTGAGAGAGTAACCATGCGTCACCATTAATTCAAGTCGTTTCATCGAGACGAGGCGCTCTGCAGCTCCTACACGTCACTTAGTTTCAGTTCCACTCCTCATTCAGGCCGCCATTTCATCCATCACCAGATAAACTAACCAGGAAGTTCTCATTTATGGCTGCCAAAATTAATTTTAACCCACATTTGGCAGTTATAGTTGTACAGTTATATACTAGTTATACAACCTAATAATTATGATCATTCAGCGAACTAATTTCACCATTATATTACAAAGTAAAATATAATAAAACGTCAGGCAGCTCACGTTAATTCTGCCCTTAATTGCTTTGGAGTATATGACTATTACGGACAAAAACTGTTTTCTCCTCCCTCTGAATGGGAGGAATGAACCTCATCTCACCTTATTGATTTTTATCTGCCACCCTCCTTGGAGAGGCGCTGGTGAAAAATGCCTTTTTAATGGCTTTTTTATTAACACAAGTTCAACTCGGCTACCTGATCTGCATTAAACATGCGCTGCTCGAGACGAAAAACGCCAGACGAGCGTGTAAATAACTGCTCGCCCCAGCCGTACTCCGTGTCCCCTACTTCCCCAGCAGCGGCTCGATTTGCGGCGAGGGGACAAGATTATTCCAATTAACATTTACAGCATTTACCAGACGGCCTTATCCAGCGCGACTTGCAGTCAGTAGTTACAGGGACAGTCCCCCCCTGGAGACACTCAGAGTTCAGTGTCCTGCTCAGGGACACGATGGTAGTAAGTGGGGTTTGAACCTGGGTCTTCTGGTTCATAGGCGAGCGTGTTACCTACTAGACTACTACCACCCAGTGCTTTCAATATCGGCTCCTGTCCTCGTCCCTCGTCCGTCCCGATTATCGTCTGCCTCTCTGCTCACCACCTTCTCCAGGGCCGCGAGTATAAAGCGGCCAGGTTGTACAATTACCCGCCGCGACCTCAACACAGAGCGGTGCCAAGAGCCCGGGGCCCCGCGGACCTCGGGAGGAAGCGTTATCGACCATGACAGGCTCCGACGGCTCCGGCCAAATGGGCCCTGATGTTCCCAGAGAGCGGAGGATCCGGTGGGGAGTGGAGATGTGTGGAAATTAGCGAGTCTGTTAAAAGAGGAACGGAGAACGTTGCCAGAACGGTGGTCTTCATTCCGGCTTGCGGGCTCAGTACGGACCATTATCCATTACTCGGGTCTGAGCGTAGCAATAAGCACCAAGCTCTCACTGTCAGAGCCATATGGCCATTTTTCAAGCGCAATTTAATGTAAATTAACAATATTTTCTATGCATCATGATGCAGACGTGGACGATGACCTATTACACCATTACGGCGTTGCCTGGTATAAAAATTCTAGTTAAAAAGTAGTGCCGGTAGTGACTGTGGCGGCCTGATCTGCGTTCAGCTCCGGAGTTCGGCCGCACCCACGCGGAAATTAATGCCCTCTGAACGCCATACGCGTTGTGAAGTGAAGTGATTGCCACTTGTGATGCACAGCACAGTGAAATGTGTCCTCTGCATTTAACCATCACCCTGAGTGAGCAGTGGGCAGCCATGACAGGCGCCCGGGGAGCAGTGTGTGGGGACGGTGCTTTGCTCAGTGGGACCTCAGTGGCACCTTGGCGGATCGGGATTCGAACCGGCAACCTTCTGATTACGGGGGGCACTTCCTTAACCGCTGGGCCACCACGGCCCCGTGTTGCTGCGCCTTTTAAATGATTGCCGTTTAAATGCCGTTCACTTGATGTTTTAACGCTCATCCCCGTTTAACGCTCATCGGGATTTTGGTAGAAATTGACAGCGATTATTTCATGCAGTCGTGGAACTTGTGTGGACGCTTTAATTTGATCAGCCAACACCACCGCTCACCTGACGCCGTGTGAACGAGGCCTTGACTCTCATCTCACTGACACATCGGCAAACATAATGTGAAGTTCTGAAGAAAAGTTGTGCATTGAAAATCGTAATCGGTGCATTGATAATCGAATCTAATCTCGAGACTATCAGTAAAGGAAGCAACTGAACAATCAACGGCTCATCTTCCCTTAACTCACTGCAGGCTTTCCGAGTGCCTGAACTGAAGGGCTTGGAGAACGTTACTGTGGAAATAGTTCCTTACTGGTATTACAGATAAGACGGCCTGTAAAATTACCCTGGAGTCTAAATATTGCGCTTTAGATCCAAGTGGGATCGTAAGGGGCGTTGCAAAGCGGCTGAATATGCACAGCATGTCTTACAAGACCCCCGGGGACGGGACCCGGGGACCCCTGAAGTTCTTTCGGGGAGACACCGCCATGCCCCGCCAGTAATGAGGGCCCTCTGGGCAACCTTTCATTTGCGAGGAATGGGGGAGCCTCGCTGTGATTAAACAGCGGAGCCCTGCTAACTCCTGCCCGTGAGCCGGCGGGCTTTAAAGGGGAACACGGAGAGAATGAAAATTTTATGAGGCATGTTCTGGAAGCCATACATTATTTATCCAATTGTGGAAAATCCAATTGCGAAAGTGAAAGCACTGAAGTCATATTTCTCCAGATTTACTGGGTGATTTTCCTGCTGGTTAAATTTGAGCACATATAGCTCCTTTCCAGAATTATCCGTAAACTGTGTGTTTTCCAGGGTAATAATAATAGAGCAACAGTGGCAAAGAAAGTTTTTTTTAAACGCCTTTGAAACACATAGCCCACGGGCCTCTGTCTAAAGCGCCGCCATGGCAACCATTGTTAGCCCAAGGGCGCTCTGGCCTAATGACACAGGCGTGAGAAAATCTGGCCAATTCCGTACGCTCAGTATGAGCGGAACATTTCATCGAGAAAAAGAGGTGACCAGAAGAGGAATCGGACGTGCATTACAGCAGGTGTGTCATGAGGCAGTGGTGGCCTAGCGGGTAAGGAAGAGGACCCGTAATCAGGAGGTTGCCACCAAGGTGCCACTGAGGTCCCCACTGCTCACTAAGGGTGACGGTTCCTCTGTGCTGCAGTGTTTCACAATGACAATCACTTCATGGTTATTGTAACATTATTTTTAATAAAGTATAAGCGAAAACCTCTTATTGAATTTCGCTAGTACGTGGATGCAAATGGGGACGTTTGATTAAAACTATGGGATAAAAAGGCTTTGGAACCCCCCAAAAATAAAATATCAGAACAAATGCTTGCTAAGAACGTGGAAAAGTGTGGGAGGTGACAGATTTTGGTGAAATATGGACATATTCAATACTTCAAATATATATGCATATGTGTGTGTGTGTGTGTGTGTGTATATATATATTTATAACAACATACATTTTTAAGTGGGTGACGAACAATCTGATATATGAAAATGGCTTTGGCCGCTCCACTGCTCATGCTTTAAGCATTACGCTAAAAAAACTAAACATTTGCTAATGAACTTTTTGTAAGAACACATTTTTTATATTTTTGTCTGATTTCATGCTCAATTAACCCCTTAACAATGCTAATGATCTATATTATATACGTACAGTAATTATGTGGAGTTTTCACAGGTACCATAATTAAATGCATAAAATAAGCTCATTAACAAACAACAGAAAGTCTTCAGAGTTTGTTTGGTTCTGGGCAACAGTGTAGACAGAGATGATCTTAATTCGTAGGTGCAAATGAATCTAAACGATTTTCCACCCAAGTCAGCATCTGTTCCTGGCTTTGCACATAAATTAGCCCTAATTAATGCATTGCTTTCTTTAAAAAAAAGATGGATGCGCAATTAATGGATGAAGATCAAGCTCGGGGAGCAAAGACTTTAATTGGTTTCACAGCCGCCTTCCTCTGAATGGAGGTGATGCCTGTGTTTGTGAGGCGTCTGCAACACTTAATTATGAGCGAGGGACCGGAGTTGCACAGCTACAGCAGCCCGGAGAGGACAAAACGTGACGATTCAATAAAACCGATTTTTATTTTCTAAAAAATGAGAGCGTTATTTGAAAAGGTAGAGAGCGTCCTGAACGCCGTTTAAATCCGCCTCCACACCTGTAGGTGGTGCTGTAACTAAACACGTGAGACAAACACGTCGTTGTCCTCCAGCCTCGTTTCCCTTTTTAGAGGAACATGTTCTCGTGTGGACGGGGCCTAAATGATGTTAATGTTAAGGTTTGTGTGCAGGAAAACCTGATTTTATAGATTTCGGCACTTTTCATAACCATTTAGTCCTTCACAGGGTCGCGGCTGCCGGTCTGTAAGGGACAGGACTCACAATGGACAAGGCGATACACACAGACACACACTCACACATTCAAGACAATTTACATTTACATTCTTCAGGTGGGTGGAAACTGGAGTACCCTGAGGAAAACCACAGCAACCTGGGAAGAGTATGCCACGTCGCTAACTATGACCCCAGATGACAAGTAGAGGGCTTTCCAGGTAAGGACGATGAGTTTGCAGCTTGCTTGCGTCTCCCCTTTTATTCTGTCTGGGCTCGTTGGGCATTTTCGTTTTTTTTTCCGGGGCGTGGTCCTCTGTGCGCCCTCTGGTGGGTTGGAGGTTGGCCATGACAGGGATGTAAATGACAGAATTAAAATGACTGTCATTATCTATTGTATTTATAATGTTACACAGGAGATTCCGCACTCCTTCTGTTGTCTCGTTGTTTAAACACAATTGAAGAATTTTAATTTTCCGAGCCTGACTTGGGGTCATATTTTATAATACGAAAAGTTGTACGAATTTTATTAACAAATAAAGAATAAATACATACAAAACGAATTACAACGAATAACGACAAACACAGCCGGAAAACAGAGAAAAGCAAACCAACAAACACCGAAGCAGGCCGACATAACAAGTTGCGTTGCCTCCTAGGGGAAGCGCAGGGCAAAACGGAAGTGATGCAAAAGGGAAATGGTAGGGAGGTGGGCGGGATGGATGGAGGCTCCTTTTCTCCTGGCTATGCCCACAGCAGGAACATGTGGGCTCAATTTGTAATCACCAGGCACCTGCAAACAACAGAAACACGAAACAGAAACACTCCAAAAATACCGGGATGTCCCCCCTGGAGACGCAATGGTAGTAGGTACGATTCGAACCTGGGTCTTTCGGTTCATAGGCGAGTGTGTTACCCCACTAGACTACTACCACCCTATAATTGTGTATATAATATACACAATTTTAATTTGAATAAAACATTGACCCCCATAATGATATGGCTCAGCTAGGAAAGTCTAGGAAACCAATTCCAGGAATTTATTTCAGATTCCGTCAAATAGGACTAATAGGACTTAATCAAGCGTTTAATTAAAAATCCAAATTCATCCTGTAGATTTTCTTCACCTCCACGTCTGAGCTGGTCTGTGAGTCCATTTCCTGTCATTGGCTATAAATTATTCATCTCCAGTGAGGCCTGTAGTCAAATGCATATTGATTTGCCGATAATTTGTTCCACTGGTCTGCTTCGTTCTGCCTAAACATGACCAAAAAGGCTCATATGGAGCATTTATTAATTCATCTGCGTTATGTCCAAAAATGTGCCACAGGAGCATCATTGAAGCACAGCATGGGGGCAGTGGTGGCCTAGCGGTTAAGGAGGCGGCCCCGTAATCAGAAGGTTGCCGGTTCGAATCCCGATCCGCCAAGGTACCACTGAGGTGCCACTGAGCAAAGCACCGTCCTCACACACTGCTCCCCGGGCACCTGTCATGGCTGCCAACTGCTCACTCAGGGTGATGGGTTAAATGCAGAGGACAAATTTCACTGTGTGCACCGTGTGCTGTGCTGCTGTGTATCACATGTGACAATCACTTCACTTTATTCACTTTATTATCTACAACAACATATGTTACAAAATGTTAGTTTGTCACAGCTTTATTAAGCATTTACCAGACGCCCTTATCCAGAGCAACTTACAGTCAGTAGTTACAGGGACAGTCCCCCCGGAGCAACTTAGGGTTAAGTGTCTTGCTCAGGGACACAATGGTAGTAAGTGGGATTTGAACCCGGGTCTTCTGGTTCATAGGCGAGTGTGTTACCCACTAGGCTACTGTCCCTTTTGCCACTGGTAGGAACTAAATTAACTCCTCAGAACAGGCGTTCTTTGATCCTTGTCTTTGGAGGACCTTTGGCCAATAGTTCTAGGAAGTAAGGGACATTGTTGTTGAGTGTCATCGGGGGTGTCATGCTTTATCGTGGCTCTCCAGTCTCGCATATTTTTAATTTAACTTTCGTGTGACAAACTTCTTGCAATCTTTCCAGGTCTACCACCCAGTTCTTCAGTTGAATCAGGTATCCTCCAGGCCCAGGGCAGGAGAGCAATGTTCTTCAGGGTGCAACTTCCACCACTCGAGCAGTACCCTGCATGTGAAGCTGTGCATATGAGCACCATGTTTTAGGGAAGCTGAAGAAACCCAGTCTGGAGAAGAGAGTAGCTCCTGAGTGGTTTAGTGGTGTCAGAACCGGTGTGCTGGGCCTCATCTGAATAAGTGCTGATGCCTCTGATGAATGTTTTATTCCGGATGAGACAGGCCTCTACCGCGAACCCAGACTTCCCACTTAATCAGCAGTTTCTTTATTTTGGCTCAGAGCTGAGTCAGGACCCCGACTTCGCACATGGCGGATGGAATTGGGCTGACCTGAAGGCTGTGGCGATTGTGCAACTGTACGAGTGCAGTTGTCCCCCAGAGTTGCATTTGAAAAGTGTTGAGCAAGTGCTCATGGTAATGGCCTATTTTCAACCTCACCATGTGATAAAGTACAATAAAAGAAAATGTGCAGGCACTTGTGTTAAAAGAAATGGCATTTATAGGACATTTTACAAAAGTGGGCCAGATAATTATGCCTTTTTGCCGCTTTTATTGCTTTTTTCCTACATCTATGGGTGTATTATGTGACCAAGAATCTAAAAGAGTGAGATGAAGACGGCCTGCTGAATTAGAAATGAATGCATGGGAAGAATGATGGTTTTTAATATTTAAATAAATGTGCATTGAGAAGTGACTAGATCTTATTACTTCAAATCCGAACTTTAGGCTTTAATTCTTTTATTTATGTCCAGTAAGTCGTCTTACATTTGGAGTCTTGAGAAGGAAAAAAAAGCCTGATGACATTAAATGTGATATTTTGTAATAAATGTTTTAATTAGTCCTGACAAATGGGACATACTTACATAATTTTGTCCATGATGCCACAACGTGACAGAACCTCCTCCATATTTCACGAGTAAAAGCCACACCCAGCTCAAGTGGCACTTGTCAAGAGGTTTTATTTTTGTTTCATCACTTGTGGTAAGAAATAGATGAATCCTTCTGGTACGAGAAATAGACACGAGCAAGACCTTTCAGGCTCGATGGTCCTTTTAACCAGGCTTTGTCTTCTTCTCCTCTCTCCTCTTCTGCCTTATTTGGTTGGTCAGCTCTCTTATAAATTTCTGGCTGAATATATGTCCTCAGGAAATTATGGCTTCTAGCGGGAAGGTTCCAGCACAATCAAAATCTGGAACTGAAGCCATGTGAGATTCATGAAGAATATTATTAATCTAAGCAAGGGCAGTCACTCATTGTGGAGGGTTTTTCACTTGTGAGCTTCGCCTGGTTACAGCACACAACAGAACACAGTCGGCTTATATTGCACATTTACATTTATGGAACTTATTTTGCCGCTGCACATCATAGCCCATCGCTCCAACTCTGTAAATATCAGCCTCCCACGGTGCTGTGAGCAGTTTTAAAAATGCCAAACTATTTAAGAAAGCAGCACTAAAGGTTTCTACCTTCTACGGCATAGTATTAGCGTTTAATTAGCATTTCTGTACTACTGCTACTGTACTACTGCATTTGTGGTGATAAAGCAGTATGCAAATTAACGTTTAACCATATATGTATAAACTAATGCCAAAAGTCTGGACACCTTCTCATTCAACGTGTCTTCTTTATCTTCATGACCATTTATGTTGGTAGATTCTCACTGAAGGCATCAAAACTATGAATGAACACGTGTGGACTTATGTACTTGACAAAAAAATGGAGACCTGGTCTCCACAGTCACCGGACCTGAACCCAGTCCAGATGGTTTGGGGTGAGCTGGACCAACAAGTGCTAAACACCTCTGGGAACTCCTTCAAGACTGTTGGAGAAACATTTCAGGTGACGACCTCTTGAAGCTCATCGAGAGAATGCCAAGAGTGTGCAAAGCAGTAACCAGAGCAAAGAAACTAGAATATAAAACATGTTTTCACTTATTTCATGTTTTTTGGTTAAGTACAGAACTCCACATGTGTTCATTCATAGTTTTGATGAATCTACCAACGTAAATGGTCATGAAAGTAAAGAAAACACATTGAATGAGAAGGTGTCCAAAGTTTTGGCCTCTACTGTACGCTCATGTAGGTTCACAAGTGAGAAAAGTGGCATCAAACCCAAAAGGTGAAGTCCGTTGTGTATATTGCAGGTACTCTCCAAAACAGCTGATCTGAACAGCTGACCCCTTTACTTCCCTGAAGATGCCTACAATGGGTGAGCGTGACGACTGGACCACAGGGCGATGGATGAAGGTAGGCTGGTGGACGTAGTGCGATGCAGGAAATATCCAGCAGTAACATGAGTGACTGACATAAGTAATATGAGATATGAGTAATTCTCACCTATCCCATTTCTTGCCTGTCTAAATATGATTAGGCTTTAATTTCTGCCGGCAGCCTGGTTTTGAAGCCACCGTATTGCGAGCGAATCCCACCTCCTTCCAGCTCCGTTCTCTGTTTTTACGAAGATAAGCCGCCAAACAGTGTAGAGTGTGTTGAAGTTTAAGGCTGCATAAAATGTTCATAAATATTCATACCTTGCACTGGATAAGTTGCGCTTGGTTGGTTGATTGATTGATTGATCGACTGCTGATGTAATAAGGCAGAAATGAACGAATGCGGAGAGATCAGCAGGTGTGGCCAGAAATGAAAGAGGTCAGAGTGCGACGAGATCAGGCCTGTGTTGGCTGCAGAGGTGGAATTCAGCGCGCATGCATTAGTCAAAACCCTCACAACCGCTGCCAGGACGGTCCCAGCAAACTTGGCAGCGCCACCCGTCTGTTTTCTGGTACCGGCATAATGGCAGCGTAGCCAAGTTGGGTTTTTTTTACGTAGGAAGGATGCGAATAAAACTCCAGCCGTTGAAATATGAGAGAAAAGGTTGCGTGACGTATGTTGAATGAAAGCCCCAAAATGTCCCCTCGGCTTTCGATCCCTAATAATTATCTTTGGCTAATCCCCCCCTTTGGCTATATGCCATTATTGAGCTTAATGTCTCGGTAGATGCCTGCTGTTCAGCGAGGTATCAGTTGTGCGAACCCATGTCCACAGTGTGTCCTCGACTCAGGCCGAGATAAGCCGCATCGTGTCCCACTTCCTCGCTGCACATTGTCGCATTATTGGCTTTATCTCCCGTCGTCCTGCAGCGTGGGGTCTTCATCAAGATTGTGGATGTCCATGTTCTTGTGTAAAGAAAAGTCTGCTTGAGTGGAATCCCATGGGAGAAGAGGCTCAGTTCCCTGAATAAAATGTCTGAGATGATGTCTCACATCTTGACCTTTCACATCATGTTCACATCTGCTGAGATTGTTACGTCCTGTTATTTTGGGTGTGTTTCTGTTCTGTGTTTTGTGTTGTTTGCAGGTGCCTGGTGACCACCTGTACCTGCTGTGGGACAGACAGAATAAAAGGAGCCTCAGTCTCCTTTTTCGGGGCTGCGCTTGCCGTGCCATCCACCCACCCGCCTTCCTACCATTTCCCTTTGACATCACTTCCGGTTTCCCCTGCGCTTCCCCTAGGAGGCGACGCAACTTGTTGTGTCGGCCTGCTTCGGTGTTTGTCTGTTTTTCTATGTTTTCCTGTTTTGTTTGCTGTTATTCGTTGTAATTCGTTTTGTATGTATTTCTTCTTTATTTATATATTTAGTAGTTAATAAAATACTTGTTAAAATTATCCGTTTTGTCTTAGTAGGGTTACGTTTGTGTCCTTTCTTTTGTTACGGGCCGGAGCCCCTAGACCGGTTCGTAACAAAATTGGTGGCTTCGTCCGGGATTTGTTCTGTTTTTTTTCTCTCAGGACAAATTTGATTTATCTTCGGGACATCTGTATTTTTGGGGAAGGCTCGCGTTCGACGTTCGTTTGGAACTCTGGTAAGTTAGGCGTCTCCAGCCGGATTCTCGTAATCCCTCCATCGGAGCGCATTTGTTGTTTTGTTGGTTTGTGTTTGGGGATTTTGTTTGGGTGGTGTTTTGAAGAGCAACCCCGGGAGGAGCTTCGCGGTTTGTCTCCTGACTGACCACGAACCTTCAATTGGTAACGCTCTTTGAAGAAGCGAAGGTTTATTTAGTGGGAGAGTTAGGCAGGTTTAGGGATCAGAGTTCCCTCACGAATACGTTGTTGCGGTGGAGAAAGCACACGTTTCGCTCCGTTCGCAGTCTGAATTTTTTTGGTGCATCTCGTGTCTCTTGGCAACATGTCGTTGGCAGACGAGTTTATTCAGAGCCCTTCGTACGAACTCCTGTCGCGTTGCACTAAAGACAATTTGTTGCACATTGCAGAAAACTACGCGATTGAATTAACAAGCGAAGATAAAAAGTTGAAGGAATCTCTTTTTAAAGCCGTAGAACGCGCTTTATTGGGCAGTAATGTACTTGCGGCGCGGACCGAGGGTCCGGCGTCCCCGCAATCTGCAGCCAGTAGCGTCTCTGAAACGGAATTAAAGATGCGCGAATATTCTTTTCGGGAGCGGCAGATGCAATACGAAGCAGCGAAGTGGAGATCTGAACGTGACAGCCGTGCTGTGCGGGAGAAGGAAATTGAGAAGGAGTTGCAGATTCGTAAAATGGAAATCGAATTAGAAGTAAAACGACTCGAGTGTGAGGAACGCGAGAGAGAGCGGAACCGGGAATATGAAAGTCAGCGCTTAAGGGAAGAGCGGGACTTTGTTTTAAAGAAATTAGAATTAGAATTGTCCGCTAGAAAAGACGGCGTAGTTCCGGCGGTGGCCTCTGTTCCTCCCGTGTCGCTGTTACCTCCTGGCTCTGTGTCTCCTCCTCACGTCCCTCCGGTGGACCAAACTTCTTCTGATCCAGGTGATTATGGGTTTGATGTGTCCCGTAATATTCGTCTCGTCCCTCCGTTCAACGAACGAGAGGTGGAGAAGTATTTTAGTAATTTTGAGAGAGTTGCCATTACATTAAAATGGCCAACTTCTGTCTGGAGTCTTTTATTACAGTGTGTGTTGTCTGGTAAAGCTCAGGAAGTTTACTCTGCCCTCACAGTTGAGCAGAGTTCAGACTACAGTACTGTTAAAACTGCGATTTTAAACGCATATGAACTAGTACCTGAAGCATACAGACAAAAATTCCGTCGACTGAGTAAAACTGACCGAATTACATATGTTGAATTTGCACGTGAGAAGGAGAACCTGTTCGACCGCTGGTGTACATCAGAGCACGTTACATCCCGCGAACAGTTGAGAGAGTTAGTACTGTTGGAGGAGTTAAAAAACTGTGTTCCTGATGCTGTCACTACCTATCTGCATGATAGACAGGTTACCACCTTGGCTCAAGCTGCTGTTTGTGCTGATCAGTATGCTCTGACACATAAAAGTGTCTTCGTCCCGTTCTCTTCGTCTCCCTCACGCTGCATTCGCTCGCCACCTTCCAGCCCGAAACAGAGCTGGAGGAATTCCAGAAAATCTTCACCCCCCAAAGACCCTCGTGGGTGTTTTTATTGTCATGAGCTGGGTCATTTAATTGCTTCATGTCCTCGGTTGCAGAAAAAGAATCTAGCATCATCCAAATCACTCCCAAAGAAAGTTGGGCTGGTGCACACGTTCACTTCGGAGAACATTATTGATGAGGTTGATCCTGGCTATGAGCCATTTGTATTAAATGGAACGGTGTCTCTTACTGGTTGTGTGGAAGATGATGTTGCTATTAAAATTCTGCGTGATACTGGTGCTGCACAATCGTTCATTTTAGATTCGGTTCTCCCATTCTCTACGGAGAGTTGTTGCGATTCCGATGTGCTGGTGCAGGGAATTGAAATGGGGTTCACGAGAGTCCCATTGCACACTCTGCACTTAAAAAGTGAATTGGTCTCGGGTGTTTTTAGGATTGCGGTTTGTTCTCAGCTTCCAGTGAAAGGGGTTTCCTTTCTTTTGGGAAATGATGTCGCTGGAGGAAAAGTCCTTCCAGGTCCGGAGGTTGTAGACGTACCGATGTTGGTTATGGATGTGGACTCAAGTCTGGCTTCAGTCTACCCTGCGTGTGTCGTTACGCGAGCGCAAGCTCGTAGGTATCAAGATGAAGTTGGGTTATCTGATACTTTTATGTCGTTCGACCCTTCGCCTGTGATTTCTGCGCATGTATCTGAGGAGATGTCCACATGCGGTGATGCTGCAGCTGCTGATGACGTGTGGCTGAGCGTAGATAAAGTGTTGATTGCTGGTGAACAGAAGACTGATCCTTCTCTGGCCCAGTGCCGTACTGCTGCCAGAGAAGGAGGTGTAGTTAACTCATCAGCGTCATTTTACTGGGAAGATGGATTTTTAATGCGGAAGTGGATTCCACCACACAGTGAAGATTTGGGGTGGAATGCGGTTATTCAGCTTGTGGTTCCTGCTAAATTTAGAGGTCAGGTACTGGCCGTCGGGCACGACCATGACTTTGCTGGTCATTTGGGGGTAAATAAGACATACCACCGTATTTTACGTCACTTCTTTTGGCCAGGCTTAAAATCTGATGTGGTTAAATACTGCCGGTCATGCCATCGCTGTCAAATAGCAGGAAAATGAAAGAACGGTGACATTTTGAGATGTTGCGACAGACCGCTCTAAACTCTGCGCCCACATCAACTGTGGAAAATTCACAATGACCTCACACCTCCAAGGTTGCAGGTTCGAATCCTGGCTCTGTGTTTCTGTGTGCATACCTGTGATAAATATACATATTAACAAGCAGCACAGCACACGGTGCACACAGTGAAATTTGTCCTCTGCATTTAACCCATCACCCTGAGTGAGCAGTAGGCAGCCATGACAGGGGAGCAGTGTGTGGGGACGGTACCTTCATCAAGGGAACCTCAGTGGCACCTTGTTGTACAGGGAGTGCAGAATTATTAGGCAAGTTGTATTTTTGAGGAATAATTTTATTATTGAACAACAACCATGTTCTCAATGAACCCAAAAAACTAATTAATATTAAAGCTGAATGTTTTTGGAAGTAGTTTGTGTGTCAGGCGTGTAACCACACAGACAATCGTGAGAGATCGGATACGCCCTTGTAGCGTGCGGGATTGACCCAAACGCGGAGAGAACCGCGGGAGGTTGGAAGACACACGCGATTGTTGTTGTGGAATCCCACCGGGGAAACGGCGTTACGATATACCGGCCGATAACAGTATCTAGCGAGCAGAAGAGAAGGAGGAACTCACGGTACCGGAGATGGAGAGGACTGGATACGGGATCGGGAAACAGGTGAGAGCTCATGGACCATGAATGAAACACGATGTCTGAGCGAGGAGCAGGCGCCAGGACTTCCTGTTTATCTCCTGTCCTAACCAATCCTTGCTCTTCCTCGCAGTCACCTGACTCGCTCACCTGACATTGTGTCCCTGAGCAAGACACTTAACCCTAAATTGCTCCAGGGAGACTGTCCCTGTAACTACTGACTCTGGATAAGGGCGTCTGATAAATGCTGTAAATGCAATATAGCCACCTTTTTTTGCAAGGACACTCAAAAGCCTGCCATCCATGGATTCTGTCAGTGTTTTGATCTGTTCACCATCAACATTCCGTGCAGCAGCAACCACAGCCTCTCAGACACTGTTCAGAGGGGTGTACTGTTTTCCCTCCTTGTAAATCTCACATTTGATGATGGACCACAGGTTCTCAATGGGGTTCAGATCAGGTGAACAAGGAGGCCATGTCATTAGTTTTTCTTCTTTTATACCCTTTCTTGCCTGCCACGCTGTGGAGTACTTGGACGCGTGTGATGGAGCATTGTCCTGCATGAAAATCATGTTTTTCTTGAAGGATGCAGACTTCTTCCTGTACCACTGCTTGAAGAAGGTGTCTTCCAGAAACTGGCAGTAGGACTGGGAGTTGAGCTTGACTCCATCCTCAACCCGAAAAGGCCCCACAAGCTCATCTTTGATGATACCAGCCCAAACCAGTACTCCACCTCCACCTTGCTGGCGTCTGAGTCGGACTGGAGCTCTCTGCCCTTTACCAATCCAGCCACGGGCCCATCCATCTGGCCCATCAAGACTCACTCTCATTTCATCAGTCCATAAAACCTTAGAAAAATCAGTCTTGAGATATTTCTTGGCCCAGTCTTGATGTTTCAGCTTGTGTGTCTTGTTCAGTGGTGGTCGTCTTTCAGCCTTTCTTACCTTGGCCATGTCTCTGAGTATTGCACACATTGTGCTTTTGGGCACTCCAGTGATGAAAATGCTCTGAATATGGCCAAACTGGTGGCAAGTGGCATCTTGGCAGCTGCACGCTTGACTTTTCTCAGTTCATGGGCAGTTATTTTGCGCCTTGGTTTTTCCACACGCTTCTTGCGACCCTGTTGACTATTTTGAATGAGACGCTTGATTGTTCGATGATCACGTTTCAGAAGCTTTGCAATTTTAAGAATGCTGCATCCCTCTGCAAGATATCTCACTATTTTTTACTTTTCTGAGCCCGTGAAGTCCTTCTTTTGACCCATTTTGCCAAAGGAAAGGAAGTTGCCTAATAATTATGCACACCTGATATAGGGTGTTGATGTCATTAGACCACACCCCTTCTCATTACAGAGAAGCACATCACCTAATATGCTTAATTGGTAGTAGGCTTTCGAGCCTATACAGCTTGGAGTAAGACAACATTCATGAAAAGGATGATGTGGACAAAATACTCATTTGCCTAATAATTCTGCACTCCCTGTATTGGGATTAGAACGAGCACATATAAATGGGTGGCCCCCGGCTAATCCAGGGCCACCAAGGCGTCACACACCCACATGCATGCAGCAGGAACGTGTCCGTGTTGTAATCACCTTCACACATGAGCTCTTTTGTGACCAGAGTCAAAATGCACCAGAAGGGAAGTCCTCTGTGCTACCTGGCTAATATACCACAGTTCAGTAGTGCCACACCAGCACCACCATAAATAATACAGCAATATCAATTTTGTAAAATGATATTCTAAAAAGTAACTGTATTCTAAATGTAACATGGACTGAATAAATAGTTTTGTAATTTTTCTATTCTGAATAGGGGTGGTAGTAGCCTAGTGGGTAACACACTCGCCTATGAACCAGAAGACCCGGGTTTGAATCCCACTTACTACCATTGTGTCCCTGAGCAAGACACTTAACCCTAAGTTGCTCCAGGGAGACTGTCCCTGTAAATACTGATTGTAAGTCGCTGTGGATAAGGGCGTCTGATAAATGCTGTAAATGTAAATGTAAATGAATATGCATCACTGTGACAGGTCAGCTTGAAGAACATCTCTGGTTCAATGGAGAGCCTGGATCCCCGTCTCGCCATCACTCCACAATGGAGGAGAAGGTGTCAGACGCCCGGGTCCCACAAAGACCCCGCTGATGCACACCGACATGAAGGCTGGGTGACAGAAGCATCTGCTCTGGTACCGAGGGGACGAACCCAGATGAGATGGAGACGTCCAGACCGGCACTGCAAGCCGCTGCCGCAGAAGGCTCAGCTCGTGAAACATTTACTGGGTTCATTAGAGGATGTGAAGCAGTTCCGCGCTGCTTTGTTCGCTGTCTTGGCTGGAATGAAAAGATTTGCACTCTCAGTTTTTGTCATTTCATAAAAAAAAAAAAGAAACTGTGACTAACGAGTCAAATGAAAAATATAGATTTTATTTCAAAGAGAAACTTTTCTTCTTTCACAAATAACATAACAGCGACAGACTTGAAAGTCACATCTTCTTGTCAGAAGTCAGTTCACTTCAGAATGTTCTATTAAAGAGACGGAGCTGAAAAGCTGTAAAGTGCAGCCTTCACTTCTTCACATTTACTGATCGCATTTATTTATTTATTGGAATAACTATTGAATGAAGTTCATATTACAATGGAGTCCAGTGTGGTCCTTCCTGTTTTAAAAGGGCTTGGTTTTAGGATTAGGCAAAGAAACGACCGCTAAATCTACCTGATATTTCGATGTGCTTTTGTCAACTTTTCATTCTTTCTGTCCTGAGAAGCAAGTTAGGCTGGTAGTAGCCTAGCGGGTAACACACTCGCCTATGAACAAGAAGACCCAGGTTCAAATCCCACGCACTACCATTGTGTCCCTGAGCAGGACACTTAACCCTGAGTGGGGGGGACTACTGATTGTAAGTCGTTCTGGATAAGGGCATCTGGTAAATGTAAAAAATGTAAATCAGGTTGAACACAGACGCCTGTAATAAACATGAACAATGGTTTTAAGTGCCGCGGCTCCTCTGGTTTCGCGATTCTGAAGTACAGGTGGTTCCCATGGCAACTCTCTCGGCCCAAAAGCTGCTGCCCAGGCCCACACACAAGGACTTGGGCGACCTTTGTTGACCCCTGCCATGTGGGCCAGTTCTGAAGAAGACGCTAACTGATGCCATATGGCAAGTATTAGCTCAGATAAGCAGATGGGCCAAAAATTGAGTATTTGCCCCGATTGCTGTATGGTGAGGAAGTTTCTCGTATCAAACTGTGCCAGAGTGCTGACAATCTGCCTGGGATGTGACACAATGATATAACGAAACAAATTCAGGATCTTTATATATCTGATGAAATGAATTTGGAAATTACATGGCATAAACTGTACATATGGGTGCATGCATATTCATCCACATTCCCCCAGTCTGTCCCCTAGCCCTTTTGCAGTAGGTGATTTTTAGCTAATTAATAAAATGGAAATTAGCTGCAAATTAGGTGTAATAATTTAAAGTGATCCAAGACCATCCCAATCTTTGTTCGTTCACTCTTTTCCCTAAAGTAAAACTCGAAACCACCCGACACTCTTCCGAACTTTTCACAGTGAATCAGCAACTGTGCTGATAACTTTATGGTAATAACGTGTGGTTCTGGGCATACATGACCTTGGCCTATTAAGAAAACACAATGCCAATTAAAGCACTACGAATTTAATCAGATAAATCATTTATTTGCAGAGGTTCCTGGAAAAAAAAAATTGGCAGATGGGTGCATATTAATAAATGAAGCATTCTGAATGTGCATACAGTATATAAGCAGATCCAAATTAGGCAGAACATATTAGGCTCTTAGCGAGACTCTATTTAATGAAATTGCCTATCTGCCATCCCGCAGTTGACGGAAAGCTTATTTGTTACTATCCAACGCATCCTTTTTATGATTGATAAAATGGCCTCAGAGTTATTAAAAAGGAGTTAATGGCCCTTTCCTTCAAATTAACAAACGCCATTACTCTGAAGTGCCAGCGGAGCGCTTCAGGCTGAGTGCATCATGGGAAAGCAAGTTTTTTTTTTTTATTTCTTTTTTTTATTTCCCCTTGTCTTCTTAGAGAGCTGATGAAAATGAAAAGTGAACTCTCCCACAGACAGTTATTTGTGGAGAAGGGTTAGATGGGTGGGAAAGAACAACGCTGCTGCACTCAGCAATTTGAAGAAAGTGCACTTCGGAAGCGCTGGAAATTACACCGCATGCTAACTGAACGGACTGAACTTAAAAATGTTCTAGTCGGACAAATGAGCACCAATGGCTGACAGATCAAATGGAAAATGTCATTGCTCTCCTACAGGACTTGTGCAGAGTCCAGATATATTAGCACTTAGGTCATTTTGTCGCTGAATGCGACTGTGAACTTGTTAAACACCCTGACAAAGATCTTGGACTGCGAGATTGAGAGCGACATGCTAATCTGTTCACGTGAGACGATTGAACAGCTAATCGCACACCAATTAGGGTCACGGGCAGGTCTTCAACAGCGGAGTCTCCAGTCGTTCCTTGACGTCGGGTATTGACTTGCAGGACACAATGACAGATGGTTGGTCATTACACCATGCTGGGGCTGCGCGAGTGAAGAGTAAAGAGTGGATTTGCTTGGAGGGAACGGGACAAGTGTGAATGAGGGTAGAAGATGCGCGAGATCTGGGCTGGTCTACTATCATATGGGTTCCATGAGGTGGCAGTTTGAGTGGATCATATTGCCACTAAGGCTGCATTTATTTACATCATTTCATCTCATGATGTTGCTTGGCGACAACAATGGCTGGATCACACATAGGTGTGTTGTCACAGCAAGCCTGACATGATGTGTATCACATGTGATTGTCACATGTGATACACAGCAGCACAGCATTTAACCATCACCAGTGGGCAGCCATGACAGGCGCCCGGGGAGCAGTGTGTGGGGACGGTGCTTTTGCTTGGCGGATCGGGATTCGAACCAGCAACCTTCTGATTACAAGGCCACTTCCTTAACCGCTAGGCCACCAATGCCTCTCTTTCACCTGAATGCTGTGAAGGTGCTGGAGTACTCATCTCATTCTCTATGTTCTGAGGAGATTCTTCTGTCTTTTGGTGTTTTGATGGAGAAATGTCATGCACATCTTCAGCCGGGTTGAGTGATGGCGTGTGGATCATCCTCATCCTGGAGAACCTTAGTCCTTTCACAACAGACTTGTTTTATGTGTGTGTCTATGACCAATGTTCCAGCTTGTCAGCTATCCCAGAGCACCCTGTTCTAATTGTCGGATTTGTCCCAGCTCAGCAGCCCCGGGGTGGAGATCTCCTGAGATTTCTTCCTGGCCTCTTCTCTAATGCATCTGTGTTGTTGCCCTGTAGCCAGCGTGACACATGTCTTGTTTGTCTGTCCATCTGTCACCTCTGCTGTTTTTAAACATGGCAGAGTCCCACTGCACAACTTCTCCAACTTTCCTTCTTTTGCAGAATTCAACACAAATGTCGCAAAAAGACACACAAAACATTAAATGTTTGACGATTGACCATACAAATACCGCATGTCCACGTCAGAGGTGGCAGAAGGGTCAAAAATTCCAGTCACCAATGCTGCGGTAGAAATTGTCATTTACAAGCCGCGCAATTAAAGTGTTCTAGTTTATGGTCACGTGCAAGTAGAAGGTCACAAAAAAAACGAATGTACCACTATGACGTCCATTTAGCTGGTGCTTTCTTAACCAGAACACAACCATGGGATCATAGGCACCGTGTCTTGCTCAGGGACACAATGGCGTTAAGTGGTTGTTGAACCTGTGACGTTTTGGCCTTCTGGATCATTGGTATTACCGAGCACACCGAGGTCAGCAGTTTCTGCGCCCCCTCAGTGGATGCCACAGCTCGATATCTCACTTGTAACGTAGTCATGTTTGCGGTTACCTGAGGGCCTAGTCGCCCCCGGGCAGTACAAGAGTTCTGTTGTACGGGAGCTCGTCTGTGTTTTAATCACTTGATACACAAGGCTTGCAATGGCGGCCAACCTCAGATATTTGGGCGCCAGCGGTGGCCTAAATCGTTCGAACCTCTGAACCGATGAGGTCCCCTTTGTCAAGGTACCGTCCCCACATGTTAAAGCTCACCGAGGTGTTTTACCTCGACAATCACTTCTGTTTCATGCATGTCATGGGGAAACCGTTGAAGTAAGTAAGGAATGGGGTCGGGTTAGATGTTCCACAATCAGTACCAAAGATTTGGTTACATTTGGCATTAAGTGGTTGTTGAACCTGTGACGTTTTGGCCTTCTGGATCATTGGTATTACCGAGCACACCAAGGTCAGCAGTGTTGAAGTGGTGAAGTGTTGCGGACATGCTACGTCGCGTCAGGAGTCAGTAATTAACTGGCTTAAGTATTTTCAAGTAGCTTATTGTCATGTGTACAGAGTACACTGTACCAAGCACAATGGAATTCTTACTCGAGTACCGTCCTCTATGTCCATCGAGACGGAATTTCACTCCATTTTATAGCATGTAGCATGTTTGCAACACTCTGCATTTCTCTTTGGTATTCGCAGCTTCGCCCCCCCGGTTCCCCGTCCGTCCCTCAAGCCTTTTCAAGGGAGCGAAGTGCGTATCTTCACCGGCGCTGACATTTTCCTTCCGCCAGATAAAGTCCAGACGACCAATGCTTTTAATTACGCGTAGCGAGTGGGTGCGTACGCGCGCAAGGAGAAAAATCTTATCGCAGCGACGGTAATTAGATTCCTCTGTCTCTCCACGCTCCTCTCTCCAGCCCATTTGATGAAAAAAATTCCCCATAATGGGCGGTGAACAATGGGGACTGGAATGCATTGACCTATTCATATCTCCGGTTCCCATTATGCGCCAGTGTCTTGCGACTTTCCCAAGTCATTTCGAGCTGCGCGGCCAACTTCTCGGCCAGTCGGTGGCACGTCCAAGACGGGAGCCGGGAGGTTGGCGTTCGCGCTGAACTGACATTTAGTAATGCGCTTTTCCCCCCGTCCCGCTGGCAAAATGCACGCGTACGTAGCGACAGATGGCCGCATTTCCATATCTGTGCGGACGCCACGTCTCCCCCTCCCCCCGTATTTACTTTGATACGTGAAATTAGTCGCCATAAAGTCCCCCTATCTGTCCCCTGCACCAGATTTTAAAAGAAAACAGATTACACCATGTGGTACAAATAATGCATAATCACAAGAGCACACGCACACAGATGATGCGCATGGCATACGAAATGTGGGCAGAGAAAGTGGCGTTTATCTGCTGGAAGCAGACTGCGGCTGCCGGGACGTCCTCAGATCGGGGCCGAAACGCCGTGTCCTCTGTCGATGCTGTGATGATCTGCAGGGGGGCTGGATGTGAGTTTAGTACGTGATGGTTGGCTGGTTGTGGCTCCACACCTGGTCAGCGTGGTGGCTTTACGTGACGGTCACAGTGCCAGATGAGTGTGGTTGCATCCTAGTCCCGACCTTTAGTCTTGTGTGGTGGAGAGAGACGAGAAATTGTCCTGCCAATAATATACAGACTCCATAAATTGGTCTAATCTCAACATTACCCAGAATTCCGCCGAAAAGTCTTCTGCCACATGTTTGATTATGTGGGTCACATTCTCCTGAATAAAAGAACCGTTTAAGGGTCTGGTATGACAAGGGAGTTTCTCATTAATTCCCAGCTCATTTCCTGATTTATGCTTAATTAAACCGTGGTGCGTGTGTGTGTGTGTGCGTGTGTGTGTGTGTGTGTTGATGCACCATTAGCAGCGTGTAATGAAGCTGTCGCAGTCCCGTGTCCTTAATAAAACACACATTTTAAATATTTTCATTCACAAACACTGCCAGGGCGCACCTAGTCTGTGGTGCTTATGGAAACTAAGATGAAGCCATTTAGAAGAACCCGACACAAGAAGCATATCTACTATCAGGAGAAATTGAAGTATGGTTCATGAATCTGGTGATTCTTTTTACCTTTATGGCTCACTGTTCACTATCTACTCACTGTTCACTATTGTCATCATCAAATTGGCTTGATGACTGAATAGTGGCCTTGTGGGTGGTGTGGTAGGAGCCTAGTATGGGGATGATCCAGGTTCATCTAAACCTTAAAGCTATACGGATACTCCACAACCCCGCCCTGTCAGGATTGTATGTAGAGTCTTTCTGTTTTGTGAATAAAGTCTGTACCTCACACATAAAATTCCTTAAAATTTTGTGCAGATCACTCATTAAATGGCTCAAAAATGGCTCAAAAAATTGTATTGGCTGGTTTTCACCCATATACAAAATAATCCACACCCCTAGTACGTAGGTGGCCCAGCCATTCGTTTATTCTATATATGGCCCTGATTGAAAAAGTTTGGACACCCTGCTGTACAGGTATAGTGCAGAAGTTACACAGAAATGTTTCTCCAAGGTGTGAACAAGGACAGACACTCTGTAGTCCCAGATGTGTCACCAGAAAGGATTTTTCTTCCCCCGGCTCCACTGCCGAGGGTGGAAGTGATGTGTCCGTTGATGCCTGAGCGTCAGAAATGTCTCCCATGCGACCGAGTCCTGTATCAATCATTCCACAGGAATATCCGAGGCAGTGTTGGGTTATTTTATTCCCAAAACTAAAGACTTTTCACTTGTCACTCTTCTCGTTTTTTCTTTTTTTTTAATCAGAGTGGAATAGCAGACGTTATGGCAAAATTGCACATTCAGAACGTAATCATCAGCAGAGCAGGAGCTCTAAATTACCCCCGAACCCCAAAACACTGCCTCTTTATTTTCATTGTATGAAAAATGAGAGCTCTGGCCTTTATTGTAAAGTTCAGGCGGCACCGACTCCGACAGGTGACCAGGCTGCCTCAGCACTAATGGAACGAGGACTCTGCAGAATTCAAATTCACGCAACGGCTAATTACTGCTGCTGCGGCCGAGCAAACTCGCCCACACGCAAAAGTCCTCGTGAGAAGGACATTCTTGGTACGTACGGTGGAATAATACGTTTTACGGGCAGAAAAAGGTCTACAATGTGTCCACAATATGTCCACGAGAACATCCATGATAACGTGGCTCAAACTGCTATATATAACTGACACATTAATAAAATACATGTAGTTGTTCATGGTTGATTTTTCATCAGAATAATAAAGTCCCAGGACCCAACTGTAATCCACAAGCCAGTGAAATGTCTCGCGGTCAGTGTCATCACGGCACTCGATTTAAAAGGCGCTTCGGTGGTTTATTTCAGTTTACAGATTGGTTTGTACTGAGTTGTACGGTTTGTAGGTCATACTAAAGGTGGGGACATTGTGGTCAACCGGTGTGTTTGTGTGTATTTGTGTGCTCCACGCAACGTTTTTGAGTAAGTTCTGCCAGTCCCGTGCAGGAAGTGCCTCATTAAGCTGAGCCCGTGAGTTGTCTGGTCATTTAACCACGCGCTCCCTCCAGCCAGCTGGGTTACAGGCGTATGGACCTTTTATTCGTCTCAGGAGTCCCCTGATGTCCCACGTGTCCCTTGGCAGGCGCCTGTTTACAGGTTTAAAATACAGCGAGAACAGAGCAGCGGATAATAGTGAGTCAAGGAAGCCCGTAAATCCACCGCTTACTTCAGCCCCCGGGGTCCAGCATTTCCTTTTCTTCAACAGATGAAGGGACGCTCGACCTCCGTGTAAGAACGACGCCTTTTTACCCCACAAACGTGCAGATTACCGTCCAACCTGGAGAGGTTTTTGCTGTCTTCTTCTTGTCCAAGATTACGCGTAGTGAACAGTATGTTGGAAGTCCTGTGAGTGGGCGCGTTGGGGAATAAAGGAGACGTTGAGCAGATGCTGGGGGCTTCGCTGCTGCCTGCTCGGCAGATTAAGACCTTATTGTTTTTCCGACAGCGTGGCAGGACGCCGAATGGGATCTCGCATCTCGTGGAATGAACGTTTGAGCCTAAGTGAGTCTGCGTCTGTCCCTCAGAAGTCACCCTCCCCCGGTGACAACTGGCGTGTGACTGAAGCATGAATGGCAGGACCGGGGGGGGGGGGGGGGGGGGAGACAGGGACGGTGGAGACTGGCGGGAGACGAGTAGGTGACATCAAATCAGCGTGAATCCTGTAACAAACCAAAACAGTCATTTTAACCCTCGGAAAGCGGCCAAGTTTTGAGGGGACTGGTGTGCATACGTACATGTGCTCTTTTCGTACTTTTAATTGAATTTTTGATTAAATTATGAATTAAACGTGAAAAAAACATATTAGTTCTAATTTGTAACATCACATTTGAAAAAGGGGTCTTGTCTCAAAATGTCTGTATAGACAAAAGGCTCAAAATGTTGAACAACAGGAGTTTCTACATGCTGCCATATGATATCTTCATGGTTACAGTTCAAATTCAAATACAAATTTTATTTGTCACATACACGGTCGTACACGGTATGATACGCAGTGAAATGCTTTTAGCGACTGTACAGACCTCAATATTGCAAATATTGCAAGTAGACAATGAACCAATATGCAAATATTGCAAACTTAACCAAGTATTAAACTTTTATGCCTTTAACATAAAACATAAAATATGTGTAACAGCAAGGTATAAAGTGAAAAAGTGAAAAAACTTGTACCTTGATGTTACACATATTTTCTTTTAAAGGCATAAAAGTGTAATATTTGGTAATGTAATGTAATGTTTGCAATATTTTATTCATTTGCAGCGTTTCGGAATAACTGCGTGCCGGCGTTAATTAACAGTGAATGGTTTGGTTTAATTAAAAAAGTCATTTGTCATTTGATTTAGGCTGATGTACAATGCTGGTTGATTATCGTTTATTTATTTCTTTTTCTTCAAAAAGTCTTCTCTCTTCTGGCGATCTTCAACATTGGTCTTCAGCCATGTTCACAGACATCCGTCACGGACGATAGAGGTGTGAACCTTCTCTGGTCTCGCGGTTCGATTCGATTACGATTATCAGTGCCTCAATATTGATGCATCACGATGCACGCCATACATTTTCTACACAGTTAAGGTCCTTGGAACCATGAGCAGAAAATCTCTCCGTTTAGTCTTCGCTCACCTTGTAACAGTCTCGTATGTACTGGTCGTTCTCCTTTAAATACACACCTTTCTCTGCATTCCTCTGATTCGTGTGTAGTGGATGGAGGAAACCCGTTACAACCTGAAGCCACAAATGCTAGAAAAGCGCCTGGTCCAGACGTCCGTGGCGTCAGGTGAGTGCCGACTGAACACAGACCGCTTTTCTACGCATTGTAGAAAATCTAACGCCGCTTTTCATGGCTCCTGGTAAGACGATAATGTCGGTTTGTAGATCTCTGGACACTCAGAGAAAGATCAGATTTTCCTCCGCTCCAATGCATCGGTTATACGACTAAATTCAACACCCCTAATGGTCGATCCTGAGCGATTTACGTTCACTAATTAAAGCTGAAGCCCCTCTGGAGCAACAGAGGGTTAAGGGCCATATTACTAATAACTGGGCATGACCCTCCTTAACCAGAGCTGCTAGAACTTCATCAAATCAACCCTAAACCTGCCTGCTAAGCATGTGGTAGTGAGTTCCTCTGGCTGCTACCACCACCATGTAATGAAGGTGGAGATGTGGTCCTGTAGATGCTACCACCACCATGTAATGAAGGTGGAGATGTGGTCCTGTAGCTGCTACCACCACCGTGTAATGAATGTGGAGATGTGGTCCTGTAGCTGCTACCACCACCATGTAATGAATGTGGAGATGTGGTCCTGTAGCTGCTACCACCACCATGTAATGAATGTGGAGATGTGGTCCTGTAGCTGCTACCACCACCATATAATGAATGTGGACATGTGGTCCTCTGGCTGCTACCACCACCATGTAATGAAGGTGGAGATGTGGTCCTGTAACTGCTACCACCACCATGTAATGAATGTGGAGATGTGGTCCTGTAGCTGCTACCACCACCGTGTAATGAATGTGGAGATGTGGTCCTGTAGCTGCTACCACCACCATGTAATGAATGTGGAGATGTGGTCCTGTAGCTGCTACCACCACCATGTAATGAATGTGGAGATGTGGTCCTGTAGCTGCTACCACCACCATATAATGAATGTGGACATGTGGTCCTCTGGCTGCTACCACCACCATGTAATGAAGGTGGAGATGTGGTCCTGTAACTGCTACCACAACCATTTAATAAATAAGGAGATGTGGTCCTCTGGCTGCTACCACCACCATGTAAGGAATGTGGAGATGTGGTCCTGTAGCTGCTACATTAAAGTCTTTTTGATTTTTTTCTTACAGTGCAAACACGCTGGTGTGTTTCAAAAAGTTTGTCCAGAACAGAGACATAATTTCTACTGCTCCATTGTTCCAAGTGTAGTGGAGTCATTTCAACTACAGGGCTGAGTTCTAAAACTGCTATTTTATAAATAAATTCAATTGTTTAGTGGATGGCTGTGGGTTTGGGTGCGACACGCCCTGTTTTCTAGCTGTTAGAAAGGGCTATGGACAACAATGTCATGATCCGGTCCGGAAGGGGTTACTCAATCAAAAAAAAAAAAAATGTAATACGAAATATCCAATTTCTGAGAAGTATAATTTATACGGCCAATACTTGGTTTGTTTAAAAACAAATGAACTTTCTCAGTGTACTATTCCATATTAATTTTTTTTTTGGAGATGCAATAATGCAATAAAAATGCAATATGTGTTCTGTAGCTGCTCAGCTGTCAAGTGTCTTCTTCAAGCATGAGAATCTATGCCTGATTGCATATCTACGCTCCAATCTCACATGGTCCACCTTAAATACCTTTTGCTGGCGGAGATGGTTATTCTCTGCTGAGCGAAATTCTGTGTGACGCCGCTGGACCCTCCTCCCATCTGGAACAGATAGAACATATTCCCTGACCTTGATGATCATCGCGGCGTCCACCTGACATGTCGAATTCCTCACGTCTTTTTTCCCGGGGAGACTTCACACCCACCACCTTCGGTGTTCACAAAGCGCTGCCATTCTGCCGAGAGCATATCAGTCAGCAAACGTCCTTGTCAAACACGGTCACGTGTGCCATAGATCCACTCAATTATCCATGGCAGCCGTGGCAGTCACCGCCATTCATCAGCAGGTTATGTCGTGACCCAGTTCTACACAGAACATTCACTTTTCCCCCAAAGGTGGCTTAATGTATACTAAAGATTGTAAAGGTCCTTCGTACCGCTGAGTCGGGGACTTGGCTAGAAGCGAGTTGCTGCATCAGTAAGCAGTGAATTTCAGTGGTTCTGATCCAGTGGTGATGAAGAATCAATAGAAGCCATTGATCTCCAAGACTTACCAATAGCAGTGACAGTGAATAATCAATATTTCATTGATTTAGGCCGTTTTGATGCATGTTTGACATTGCAATCGATTCTTTATTATCTAATTTAGTCAAACGCAACTTTCACCGTACCCGGGAGAGGGTGGCCGGGACATCACAGAGCCATTTGACATCCAAGACAGTGACACCACAGGAACTGCGAAGAGACCATCAAAATCGCGGCCCAATTGTTCACCAATGGACAGCAGAGGTGTCCTAGTGGTTGATGAAGTTGACTTGTAACCAGAAGATCTAACCAGGAGGCGTTCATGGCTGGATTATAACCATAAAACCTTTGCTGGTGAACACAGGCGAAGAGATGCCTTTCAGAGGAAAGGAAGTGCTTTCTGGACGACCTTTGCAAGTGAGCGTTCTTCACGCTTTTCATTACGTATAAGTGAACGGTGCTGCGCGGTAAAACTGGTTCTGTACATCTGTTCTGACCTTCAGAAAGTGCACGTGCTCAAATTCTGCCCCAACTAGGCGCGATGTTGCAATATTACAATGTTCCTTACTGAAAAATTGCATTGGCCACAGTTCGTGTGTTTTGGTGTGGTCTTTATCTGATTTCCACTGATTTCTGAGTGGTCCCGTTGATTTCAAAGCTTCTTAAAGATGAAGCAGCTCAATATCACCCTTCATTTGACCAGTTAAACTTTGCAATCTTTAAAACTCCCAATTTAATGTTAATTCAACTTGCTTTTTTTGCAGGTTCCTCAGAACAAAGAGAAGGTCTGACTGGGATGTTTCTCTCCAAATTCACACAGGCTTCTTCCGAGCGTCCCAGTTTCCCACCTCAGACCAAAGACATTCATTGTTTGGCAAAATGCTGATGCTGAACCGGCCCTTTGTGTGTGGGTGTCCACCCTGTGATGGATCGGTACCCCATTCAGGGGTTGTTTTTTCCTCCCTGCGCCCCACGACTGCTGGTACACTGCAGGCACTAGCTGCCCTCTAACCCTGTCTGAGTTAAGCAGGTCCACACAATGTCTGAGTCGGTGGTTCTGCCCTTGGCCTTCCACATTAATCACAGCCTTCATTTGAGTTTCATTTGGAGGGATCCAAACAAATATGATGTGCAATAGCTTCAATTTGGCTCGCCAAACCCATTAAAAGGGGTTCGCTAGGGCTCACAGGACTCATGACCCTATATCCTGACCGATCGGGACCAGGTGGGTTTTCATCTTGTGTCCCGGCATAGCGGTGATTGGTGTCCCTTGCAACAGCCCCACTGCAATTACTGACCTGTGGACGGAAGGCAAGCGGTCACAGGACAACAAAAGAGTGCGCTGGGCGCCAACTGTGGACATTGCCTGTCCTAGAGGACACACGGCGTTTACTCATCGACACAGCGCTGCAACCAGCCACGGCAGCCGGTTGCCATGGACGACCACCGATGACGGTGATACAGCCAGACCCCACGCTGGTCCCACCGTGGCGAGGGGACGGTCCCACGCTTATTGTCTCATTATGTGCAACGATTACAAGTGTTCCGCGCTGCAGATCCACAGTACAGAGTGGGCGACGCATGTGGCGTGAAATACGTATCAACTCAATAACTGCAAAAGGAACGCTCGGTTTGAACTTCCTGCAGAAGGTGATCTTCCATTCTGATGTCACACCACCGTATCCCCCCCCCCCGTCAGTGAACGTGTCGGAAGTGAGCTCCTGCTGGAGCACCAAAAGCAATCCCACACTCGGCAGCGCGGTGCCACGTCCGTCCGGGAGTTATATCTGGTGCATTTATTGATGCTGTTAGTGAAGCTGATACACGGATTTCTCCAAACAGTTAAAACATGTCAAACACCGAGGGTTTCCAGCCAGCCAGCCGCCATTACAGTGTCTTTACATCGCAGAGAAGAGGGGAGAAGGGGGGGAACGTAAGGCCACATGAGAGATTGCACACATTAATGCACATTGAAAAATTCATGTCCCAGGGAGTTGGGTTCTTCCAGAAAAAGCTTCCCTCTGTGTATATTTTTGCAGTAAAATACGGCCGGCGCCCAAGATCCGCCTCTTCTTTCACCGTAAAAACGTGGCTCAGAACCAATGATACTTTTTCACACTGCAACTCGTTTTTTTTTTTTTTTTAACAGTACATAATATTTAACATTTGTACATAATTGTTGAAGAAAAAAAAAGAAAAGAAAAAAGTTCCATAATCACAGACAAAATTATACACTGGCGGGCGGCTTGAAGAATCGTTCGTTCGCTCCCCGCTCGTAATAACAAGGACAATTTTTTTTTTTCCCGACGAGGTTCGCTTTATACACGTTTTTTTTTCTTTTCTCATTTCTATTTAGTTTTTCATATTTCTGTTGACACGACACAGCACAGAAATAACCATGTCACCGGCAGAGCCCTCGTTTTTACGATGTCAACGGGGCACAAAATCGACTTCAGATACACAATTAACAACAAAATAAAAAAAAGGTTTAGAGTGAAATCGATTCCAAAAATGAATGTTAAAATAATAAAAAAAGAAAGTGTAATTACTAAGAAAGCTTTAGTGCTAAACGTCCAGAGTCGAATGAAAGGAAATCCCGGGGAAAGGCAGGGGCGACGAGAGAAGGAGGGAGGCCGCGTCAGTCCCTGTCCTAGCGAGCAGCGGCTGATGGAGACACCGGTGGTCCTTGCTGAGGCCTCCACTTTGGAACCCCTCACTCGTCCTTCCTCCCTCCCTCCTTCCCTCCCTCCCCTCGGTCCTGGCAGGGCTGCAGCCGTCTTTGATATGTCTTCCGGGGTGGTTTCGAGGGCCGGGTGTTTTTTGAAAAGGAACGATGCTGCGGCAGAGAGGAGACAGGAGTTGCGTTTTGGTGTCTGAAGGTCCTTGCGAGGTGGTCTGAGGTGGTCCTGTTCCGCCACCTTCTCACACCACTGGCCGGAAAACAAAATGTTCCGCCTTCACGTTACAGAGCCAGGGCGGAGCCCAGCAGGGAGGTCAGGCAGGCGATCCACAGCTGGGCGTGGTCAGTCAGGCTGCTCGATTGGCCACGAGTCATTGGTATGGTCAGAACCTCTGGTGGGTCCTGAGACAGAAGAAAAGAAAGCATCTAAGCGTCTAAGTTTCCACATCTGAAGATAATTTTTCCAAAAATTCTAGATTCTCTTACCTCACTTACCTCACACATCAGACTGCACTTGTCCCCGTACTCCTGTAGACAACCAATCAGAGAACGGAACATCAGATGCACTTCATTTACACTTTCTTACGCTGACCTACTAATACAATTCATCTCTGACGACGAAACTGTTGCTGTTTCAGAACTCGGGTGGCGCGGCACGTGCCGGCGAATGGCATCAGGGTGGCACAGATTCAAATACAGAAGTGCCGTCTACGACGGTGAGATTCAGATGATCGAATCAGCAAGGTGAACTTCATCATGAAGGTATGTTGGTCTTTCTACTGTGTCCCTTGCTCCTCCTTCATTTCAAGCTCTACGCATTAAGGAATTGTAATTTTCCAGTATGTTCTCTCTCTATGTAAGAAAAGGAGAAATCAGGGACTCCAGACTGACGATGGTGCATGATCATCATCATCATCATCAGTCAACATGCGCTCAGTCTTTTCTCCTTTTCACCATCCCTCTTCATGCTCTGACAGTGAAGCCATAAGTACTCTGATCCACTGAAGGTCTTGCCATTGTGAATCACCAGCCTTCAGTTTCTTATAACCAGGTAGGTGGGTTTTTTTTTTTTCATCTTTCCTATTCAAAATGAGTCTTGCATCATCTTTATTCATAGAACAAAATCCTTCATTACCTTCATTAATTCATTTTGACATCCGTCAAAACACCAGCAACCCTAAACCTGTGTGACTTGCTTCTTCTCATTTGACCGTCATTGGATAATAATCACCCCCTGGTGGCCAGGTGAGGGTGTGTATGTCAGATGGACAGATTAACTGCATACGTAGGCATGATACAATAATGAATAGCAGCTGGCTGTGAAAAGAAGCCTGGGAGAACATGGAACCGCCCCCACTGATCAACTGATGAACTTTAATAACCAAAGACCAAACATTCAGGGTCCAATTCATGCACCACTCAAAAATAAAAACCTTTTAGTCTAGGACAAGGATTAATCCACAAACGGGATTAAAATATTCATTCTTCAGATTTTCTAAGTAGGCACAATGGTCCTGCTTTTCCTGAAATGTCTGCTTTTCTGCACGGTAACAACACATTTAAACCCATTTACATTGTCAGTGTTCTTCATATGAGGAGACATGATACCCAGATATGATTCCTCCAGCTTCCACACCAATGCATCTCCTTTGGGCAGACAGGAATCTGTCCAGCATCTCCTGCTCCACATCTGCAATTCTCTTTATTGCTGGTTTAAAGCACTCAGACACCATATTTAAATGTAAGCTTGACTGCTGATGCAGTGCCATTGCAACGTGCTGCAGGTCAGCCGTGACATCGCCGTTAAAAGGGACAGGAACGCCGTTATTTCTGCATGCATAATCCCCCCTGACATATATTAGAGCCGGGAAGCGCAGGAGCAGTGACTGGATGAAGATTATCCAGATGCATGTTGCCTGGAAGCGGGGAGCAGACAGCAGATGAAGAACATTGGTCAAGGCAGAGATGGGCACGTAGGCCATCACATGACCACGTCCAGTCATGGCGTTACAAATGGGCCGTTAATGCCATCACCGACTCTTTCTATTTATTTGATTGATAATGGGGTAAATATGTCTGTAAAAACACTTCATATTGTATCATATTTGTGCAAGAAAAACTATATTGTCACTAGTTCAGATCTTGAATTTCAAGAAGTCAATTTCAGAGTCAATGAAAATAATTTTGTTTAGTTTATTAAGAAAAAAAAGGAAAGAACAATGTTTTTACTTTCATACTTCATATTTAGGAGGAAATGCATTAATCAAATCTGTTCATTTTTTCAATTAAGCAGAAAAATAAACCTTTTTATAGCAGTAAATTACTGGCATGAAGACCCTGTAAGGTAATTAAAGCACAAAACACACACAGATGCTCATAAAATCACACAATTTATTGTGACTATATTTCTTATTTTTAGAGAGCAGCGCTAATTAACTCACTTCACTCACTGTTTTTCATAAGACTCACATTTTTGCATAAGATGCTGACAGATGGGCAGAAACACTTTTTTATTGAAAGATGCATACAAAGAGCAAAATGTAATGCCCGCACTCCCTGTACATTTCAGGCATCAAGGTCATTTTGGGGTTGGGGGGACGTTTGTTCCCAGGGATTAGAAGATTCCCACGTCCCCGCAACAGGATGATGATGAGTAAAGTGAGCAATTTGTCAAGGAATACAGATGGAATATTTTGCATTGGTTTTATTTATCTTCGGAAGACCTTTCAATTTTCTATTCTATTTTCCCCTTTTCATCAGCCGTTTCATATGCATTTCAATGCTAAATAACCATATGAATAATTGAGAGAATGATCCAAAAAATTGTGAAATAACTGAAATAACATTTTGCAGCTCAGTATTGTGAAATCTATTGCATTCTTCTATATAAATGTAATAAATATATATTATTTAATGGTCATTATTTGTACCCAACAACAGTAAAGTTGGAGTCGAGAAACTCACGTTGACAGTGTCATTTATTTAAATGCTGAATTCTGTCGATCCTTTTAGGGCTGTCTATATAGCCTGCTGTAGAAAACAAGGAGAATAAGAGCAAAATCCTACCAATGCTGTCTTTTTTTGCACTTGGACACAGGCAGGGGGCTTCAGGGAAGAAATTGTGGGAACCGCTGATTGGGAACCACGAACCAGCGAAAAACGGGGTCTTTCTGTAAATGGTCCCTCTCTCTATTCCACCTGCTAAAATAAGCCGAAGTGGACGAGGCTCGTGTCAGTCCGCCATCCCACCCCGACTGCTCAACAAGCACGTTGTTGCCAGCTGGACAAGCAGGGAAACGAATAGACGATAAAGGACCAGCCAATAGGCGTGCAGGCACTGAGTGACCGACAAGATATTCTGCTGAAGAGTCACATTATGAAATAAAAAAGCCATTTTGGAATAAAAAACTAATGCTGAAAAAAATGTTTTGGAATAAAAACTGCTAAATTGAAATAAAAGACTGTGTTGTTGGGTAAAAATAATGACCATGAAATAATACTTCACAATAATAAGTACAGAATGCAATATATTTCACAATAATTAGCTGCATATCAAAATTATTTCACAATTTTACGTTGCTGTTATTTATCACTCATTTCATTGTCAGTTATTTATTTACTTGTGAACACTTTGTAGTTCCATATTAATGAGCCCCGAAGACAGTAATGCATCATTAAAAACAGTGATTAAGCCACGCCACAACGGATTTATGAACTTGCGAAATAAAATAAAAGATTTGTGTGGATTGCAGACCTGTTCTCAGACCTCAGACATGCCCCCATCTGCACTAATTGTTCTATTAATGGGAGCAAAACACAGTTTCATCTGGGCCTGGGACCCAAAGTAATTGTAATTAGTAATTGTTCCAAAATGAAGCAATTGCTCCTGTCGGGCTGTAATTGGGTTACGTTCCATTAGCCACCACTTCCTGGAAGATAAGTCATCAGTCTGCTCGTTACTTATCAACTCATTGCTACTTAACTCTCAGGTTATTCTGGAAATCCGCTGCAGATCAGGGCTTAATTGAACATGAAGGGAGACGAGTCAATTTTCCCCTCAGCAGAAGACGCTCAGCCAATCACATTGTCAATAAACCTCATTTAAACCTTCCTGCTGTGAGTGCGTCAGATGTTACACCACGATCATGTCCACACTGGGTTTTAGATTTACTGTTCTCATGATAACATGGATCTGCATTATTATAGTGTTCATAGCTGTTTATTAATAGATGTTACGCCACGATCATGTCCAGTCTGGGATTTAGATTTACTGTTCTCATGATAACATGGATCTCTCTAAATATCACTCTGCCTTATTATAGTGTTCATAGCTGTTTATTAATAGATGTTACGCCACGATCATGTCCAGTCTGGGTTTTAGATTTACTGTTCTCATGATAACATGGATCTCTCTAAATATCACTCTACCTTATTATAGTGTTCATAGCTGTTTATTAATAGATGTTACGCCACGATCATGTCCAGTCTGGGTTTTAGATTTACTGTTCTCATGATAACATGGATCTCTCTAAATATCACTCTGCCTTATTATAGTGTTCATAGCTGTTTATTAATAGATGTTACGCCACGATCATGTCCAGTCTGGGTTTTAGATGTACTGGGCAGATTCCTATTCTCATGATAACATGAATCTGCATTATTAAAGTGTTCATGGCTGTTTATTAATAGAGAATTTATTGATTCGGCCATGCTACCATGGGAAGATCTACAACTTTGAATTTTACAACTTCTTCTGTGTTGGTTCGTAGTGGACTGGTGAGTGGAAGGGGTCACATGTGCATGGGAAAATGGGCGGAGCCGAACGGGCCTTTCCCTCCCGCCGCATATCAAGCCTGCGTCTCTCGGTAAATCCGCGATGCAGCTTGGACAAGTTTTAATTGCAAGGCATTGTTGGAGGAGAATGTGAAGGCCCAGCCACATTCCCCCAAGGCGTCTTCTAATTATAAACTCCCTGCTTGAGTAATCACATGTCCTGCGCTCCCTAATTACCATTTTTACAATAAATTAAGCGCTGCACCGAGAATGCAGAGAGATACCCATACACACACACACACACACACACTCATGGCTCGGTATTGACACGCGGTGTGGATGGTCCTCCAGAAAGTGGCATGCCCGGTTAATTAGAAGCCCATCAGCATCTCGGGAGAGTTGTTTACAACGTGGGGAGGTGACAAAACATAACAGATGACCATTCGATGCGCCGGAGCATGTGCATCACATTTACTCAGGTACGCGGCGACGCCCAATTTATTTTCCATTTGCCGGCATCTCTGCCATGTTCCTGTCCTGCTCTGCTGGATTTTGCTTTTCTCCTCCAATGTACTTTCATTTTTTTTATACTTAGCTTTACTGTTTCAAAATCAACACACACACACACACACACACACACACACGCACACAACAGTGCTGTTGCTTGTATAAAACAGATCCCACTGGGTTTTCCCACTGGGAAAATCCCCACAGGCCTTTTTACTCTATTACCGTATCAATTTTAGCTTTAGTCTGGTCTTTGCATCAAACCGTCCATTTACTTTATAGTAATCACGTCCAGACTCATTTTAAGTTTCAATCGACTCAGTAAAAGTCTCAGTATTTTATTCCTGTTTTAATCAGAAATATCCATGAATATTTTAGTCTAGTTTTAGTCAACAAAATTTGTATTATTATTTTTTTTAGTAATGCAGATTTACTTAACCCAGTCAATATAATACAAGTAATAATTAGAACACTCAAAAACCCAATTTTCTTTTAGTCAAATCCATGTTTTTCCACATTCTTTTTTTTTTTATTCCATCCAAAGATTTCTTCGTCATGTTCTCCCAGCCATCTGTTAACACACGTATCGAAAAGTTTTATAGAAAATTGAGCAGTGACCAGAATTAACTGGCCAACTAATATTTTTATGACAAATTAACTTTTGTCACTCAATGCTTTTAAACATGATGCAACGTATAAAAAACAAAATGGGTTAATTCCTTAAAGATTCCCCAAAATTTGATTCATGTCTATTTGGAGATTCCTGGCAGTGACACGGGTGGTTTGGTTTTGTCCGATATTTCCACTACTTGGTTTCTGTTGTAGGATGTCACTGGCCGACCTACCAGGCTGCAGGTGGGGAACGCGCAGGGATAGTTTTCTGCCCGGAGCATCTTCTCTTTGGTAGTTGCATTGGCAGTCATCTCCGGCTCTGGCTTCACCGAAGTGGTGGGTGGAACAGTAGCGGGTTTGGGCCGGTCGGTTCCATGGCCGAATGCTTGGATGGCATTTCCTGTTCAGAGGACAACAAAACAGATCCAATTAAACGGAAGGAGTTACATAGTGTGGCAGATGGTTTCTACCAAGATCACCAATCAGAGTTGATCAAAAAACCATGAGCGACTCCTCAACAACAGCAAGCAGACATCTATAATCGAAATATCTGGACAAGCCGATGGCGCAGGACTTGGAATGTCAGAAAGAGTGAAAGAGTGTCTGATCACAAGGTATGTGGTATAAAGTGTATAGTGATGCGTTGACTTGGTGGATGAACTACCACAAATAACGCAGCTTACAATTTCGGTAATTGTCAGGTCAGTGACCTGAACCAAAACTACCTGACCCAGAAAAACAAGCAAGGTGAGGACGCGGAACTGGGTGGACCCCTAAGACTGATCCTTGTTCCCCTCCCAATCCTCTCACCTTGCCTCGCCCTACCTTACTTCCCTCCTCACCTTCTCAGTGATGAGATTACTGATGGTGGTCACCCGCCTTCTTTTTTTGATGATGGTGAAGATGACTTGCGAAGGCACTTAAATTTCAGAATGAACATGTGCCCTGATTTAGACGGCCTGGATTCTGGTTAGGGAAATGATGAATAGAATATGACTGTAATGGACTGTGGAGTGTTGTGTCTCTGTTTTCATTTGGTGATAACCGCGTGAGGAGGTCAAAACCTTTAGCTCTGTGATGCCAGTCCAGTTTTCCGTACCTGAAAGCACTTGTAAATGATTATTCCTGCTTTATGGCTGTCCTTGTCTGATCTGATTTGGCCCTGGACCACTGAGGCCGCACTGAAAGGGATCATTATGCTAATGGAAGCACTGCTGGTTCAGCCCATTGGCACTGAAGCCTTCCGGAGTGAGCGACTTGACATTTTTTCCCCTCCTCCGTATACATTAACCACCGCCTAAAAATAACTTGCTGACCTTAAAAGTTCACAACTTCAGTTCAAGCACAAAGACATGGTGAAGGAACGGCGGCACGGCGAGGATGCAGAGAGGGGTGTAATTAAAATTTCAGCACTATGCTCTCTATAAAGAAACCAGTACTTTCCCCAGCGCATTACACCACCTCTCCAGATAAAATCAGCTGTCTGGAAATTATGCAAATAGGTTTGGCTTTGAAAACGAATGGTGGGTTAATTGCCCAGCATTCCCCATCACAGCGCAGGAGAATTAGCCAGGCTGTGCACAACACAGCAAAAAGGCATGTGGTGGTTTAGGGCAAAGGTCTACATATGTGCTAACGAATTAATGCCCCCAAAGAGTCTGTATGACCTTTAGCCCCTCAAGTCCCAGTTAATTCCCTATCACCAAATATATGGTAATTCATGGACTATCAAATGGTCAAAATCAATAAATGTTTGCACGTAATACCGGAATGAAAATATTAGGCTTACAGAAACCATGACCAAACTGACCATGAATTCCAAGATGGCTGCTTCTGTAGAAATCTCTACCGATGTTCACTGTCTTGTTGTTTCTCATTAGAGTTTCTACGTATGGAACTCACACGTGACATCATTCCCAAATCGCGGATTTCGTACAAATTATATTAGCAACTTATTAGCATCATATCAGTGATGAAATGCTGCAAACACCAAAGGATTATCTTATTAAATGTGAAATTTATCCTTGAAAAAGTGGATACATTTATCCTTGAAAATGTAATACAACCACAGAAGGACAGAGTTGCATATCGATCTGCTGATTTTATATATTTTCCTTATATATACACACACACACACACACACACACACACACACACACACATACATATATATATATATATATATATTAATCTCTCTGGTTTATTGTAGGGCGCTCAAGGTCACTTCTGTGTTGAGCACCGGAAGTTCCTTTAACTTTTAGGACTATGCAGCTGCTACTTTAGTATTTGAATTATTGCATTTCCTTGTTTGAAGTTGCTGAAATATTATAATTTAAACACCAAATCCCTTTTATTTCCTCTTGGAGGGAGAAACACAGCCAGCGCACAGCATGATTTAAATACACCTAAAAAAAAAGAGGAATATGGGCCACTTGGAAGGATAAAACATAAAATACCCCCCCATTTCGCACAGAAGCTCCTTCCCTTTCTTTTCACAGGCGATGCCTCTTTGATCAGAAAATGTAAATTACAGGCCTCTCTTAATGCGAGCTGCTGTTCTTTCCAGCGTTTTCTCCGGAGATCCGGGTTATCCTGCCATAATTGCATCTGTGTCTCTTCACTTTCTTTTTTCACACTGGCAGTGACATTTGCACGAAAAAAGGAATCCAGTGGAGGGCTTCTCTCTCCTGGGCCGCTCAAGGAACCGTAACTGTTTTGTTCCCTTTCGCTCCGTTCTCCGGTGATAAATGTCTCCAGACAGCGGCACCTAAAGTGTAATATCAACAATCCCTCAACCCCCACCCACCCTCACCCCCAGCCCGTTCCTGCCGGCTCAGCCAAAAAGGCCGGTGCCACCGCCGCCATTCACCACGAAAAACTGCTGAGATGCTGGCATCTCACTCAGCTCCATCTGCCAGGAGCCCGTGAGGAATTGGCCCAAAAGAGGTTCCAGATGATTAAAAGGGGCGACTATGGCTCCTCAGGTCCATTCATCTTTTCATTGTGTCCACTCACTCAGGCAGGTGTTGTTTCGGAAGTCCAGCAGGAACCTCTCACACTCCGCCTCCTGGTTCCCGCTGCCGTGGCACGAGCACCAGGGGGAGATGATGAAGTCGCTGGGGCTGGAGTCCACGTAGTTGGGCGTCACCACCGTCCCTGTGGAGGAGGAGAGGGGCGTGGTGACGCGTTCTTCTGCTTCTCTCTCTCATCGTGTATGTCTGGACTTATATGGATCTAAACATTTGAACATCTGACTCATCACATCTACCTGCATCTTCATAAACTAAACAAATACTAAACGTATATACATTTCTATGAATAATTCATATTTAGGAGTGAAATTCATTTTACAGTACATTTTTGGACCACATTCCAGATGAAGTAGAAGAGACCCCTTAACCTTATTCTTCTTCTATTCACTTCTAATGGTAAGCAATTACCATTAATCAAATTACCAATGATGAAAACATCCTCCATTTTCCCCCGAGTGTGTCACGCTACAGCCGCAGTACCAGGAGGACCAGCTACCAAAAACTCGGTACCAAAGTCAAGCCAAACATCTACTCACCAATGAGTCCAGCGTACGAGGCCAGGCAGGCCTGGTAGTTCTCGTTGGGGCAGCTGCTGATGTACTCCGGTGAAACACGGCAATTTGTGTGGAAATCCGCCAAGCGGGACCTGCGAACACACAACGACGAAACACATCAATCAGACTGTGTTCACGATGTGACCAATATGTCCATATGAGGTCAAAACTGTGTGCAAACTAAATGTCCCCATAAAGACCTTTACTTGTTTGAATACTTGTTGTTACTGAATGAATCTAAACCGCAGCACATCATGTTATAGAAGGCGTACTGGTACTGAAGATACTAACAATGACCATCTGTTTATACGTAAACGGCGATACGCAGCCAGAGTGCTGATTGTCGTAGAGAAGCCTGCGTGGCTGAATAACTGAATGCTTCTTAACTGCAGGCAAAATGGAGCTATTCTGCAGTACACTACAGCAACAGCGGCAATGATTCATTTCACAGCTTTTTTGCACTTTGTGTAGCCCAGTTTGTCCGTCACAGAACGTCACTTTATATCAGTATGCAACGTTGTTCAAACGTTACATGCAGCACCAGGCTCCGGAGAAACGTTGGTCTTCACACACATTTTTAAACAAATAAAGTCCCTTATCTCTTCACAAAGAAAAGAGACAAATTTGCGTGTGTGCTTTGCGTGTATGTTTGTGTACAGATCCATCCCTGTCTTTACGGATCACTGCTGCCTCCTAAGAAGGAGTGAATCACCATCTCTCTCCACTTCTTTTCTCCCCCGTTCCTCTCCTCCTGTCTCCTTCACGCTCCCTTTTTTCTCCTTTACACTCGGCTAGTCGCTCATTCCTCCTTCCCTCTCTTCTTTTACATGGTGAGTACTTTTTTTTCTTTTCTTTCACCTCTCATAAGTAATTCATCAGCGCTGGTGCTGGTGGCTCCGCGGCCTCGTACCTGCGGCCATGTGGGGGTGTGGGAGGCCTGAAGTGCAGCAAGGAGCTTCTGGATTCGTATTCGTAATCCCTTCTTTTTCTGCTTGGCTTTCTACACGCTCACATCATGGCTATGAGGATCTGTGTATTCTCTGTGTATTGCATGATTCATCGTCTGTGCAAATTGTTCTGAACACGAACACATTTGCTGTCTTTTAAACTGCAGTCGCTTCTGGAATTTTAATTGGCTGTCGATGATGATGACGATGACGATGACGATGTCTCGCGGTAACAGTGCCACTGAAAACTCCAGGTACCCATTCCGGAACATTAATATAGTGCGGTTAGTGAATTTAAAACTCCTGGGGTGAGATGATCCCCTGAACTCATCACGTCTGCAAGCATTACACACTACAAACATCCATCTTGCTACGTTACACTTCAGCGACCAGACACGTGCATTTATTTCGGGTTTTAAACTACAAGAGCAACATATTATCTGTTTATTGTAATGATACAGTTTCCTGCCAAATTAGAATTGAATAGTTACAAATGAACACAAAATTAATTTATTCAATAAAAAAATAAGTAGGTTAAACAACACTTAAATGTCCATGTTTCCCACATCATGGCTTTTCGTGCAGTTTGCACACTTTTTTTGTGAGTGACAGATCATCATATGTCATATATCAGATCATCACTGTATCTTTGCTTTGAAAAAAAAAAAAAAACTGTATCTATTCATTTTTATCTCATTTACATCTTCACATTTATACCTGTTTTGGATCATTTGCGGTGCATCATTACATACCTACTCTTTATGAATCCAGTGGTGGTACGTTTAAAGTTGAAATGAGTCCTCTGCATTTAACTCATCACTAGGCTTGGTCGATTGTACCATCGTGATCGATGATGGTGGAAAAATGAAGCTCGATCTTGGTGATCAGCCTTGGGCGTTTTTCACAAGCAATTAATTATCATCCTGAACACCATCACCCTCCGTTTCTGACATTCTCATTCGCTATTTTTCCTGACTGGTGGATGACAGTCTGTCACGGTGACTATCACCGTCCTGCACTTCTCTCCCAAAACTAATGGATATGTCCTGCATGTCCTGGGCACTTTGAATGGGGATGGTGAGCTCTATCTTATTCGAAAAGGTCTAGAGAGAACTTCTCAACACCTCCAGCTCCTCCTCTCTGCAGTGTCTGTCTGGGATGAAGGACGGCCAGCACGTTTCTCCTTCACGCTTTCATTTCAATCCTGAGCAGATCTGTTCCAGCATAGGTGCTTACAGGAACATCTTAATTTCCCTGCTGCTACAGGCGCACAACACATCATTACACAAACGAATAATGGGATCTTACGCACTCAGCCAGAACCAATCCAAGGATGCTGAGAAGCTCTGGGCCTGGTTGGTCCATGGATGCAAGTCGTGTTTGGAGTTTTTTTTATGTACATTGATGGAGGCTGTAAAGATCTTCCATCCATTGGGAAAAAAACTAAAGTAGATCTTTAACCCTGGGCCTTCTAATAGAGAATCTGTTATTGATTGGCAATATCACCTGTTAGTTGGTTTGTGGTGGTCACATTCATGAGGATCAAATCAGGCACATAATGACACATAATTCAGTCTTCTCCACATTCAAATGTCATTATGCAACCTTCTGACTTGATCCACATGATCCTGCATTCACAGTTGTGGCACAATGATCGTGTCCAAAAAAGAGGTGATCCAAAGTCTCAGCATGTATTTGCAGCCCTGACAAAACCGAGCTACAGGACGAGAAGATGGCCGTGGTTCTGATTCTTCAGAGGGCTTCAAATTGTGGAAATCTTGTCCCAATCTGCCTCCGTCCATGAAACACTGCCCTACCTTATTAATATTAAGTTGACACTCTTCTGAATTGCCATCATGAGTGGATGTGTTTCCTGGTCTAAACGTTGTACTTTGCGAATTTAAAAGCCCATTTAGTGGGGTGTTCCGTTTCAGACGGCCAGGAAGAGGGAATAATGAAGAGTGCATCACGTGTGATGGTGAAATGTGAGAGTTGATGATGCACTCAGCTGCTTGCTGAAGAATCCCAGATGATCTCAATAGTATCATTTCATAAACATTCAAACTATCATTATACTGAAAATAATGCATCGGGGCACAGCATAATATTCACTAAAAATATGGCACGTATATTTTGTGAAGCGTGTCATCATTATCCTCATATTTATTATTAAAACAATCTGAATGCCCGCATTCAGTAATAAATTATTAAAGATATAAATCTTGAAATTAATCATCACATCTCGGTTATTGTTAGATATGCATGGTAGATCTTCACACTGGTAGGATGGTCCTCAAATATTCAAGCCTAATTAGCACTTGTGTTACGTCCCTGGATGTACGCTGTGTGTCTGGCTGTGTTTTTGTGTCCTGTCTCTTTTAGGTTGACTTCGTGGCCTACCAGCTCCACCTACCATCTGCCTAGTGGTCACCTCCACCTATATAAAGAGACTTCGGCTGGTGTTCTGGAGGTCCCCAGGGTCTGCTAGGCCCTTACTCTTTTGGAAGGTCCCCAGGGTCCACGAAGATCTGCAAGGAGCTCCAATAGACCCTTTTTTTTGTTAGCCTGTGTTATCCTGTTAGCTTTTGAGTTGAGTTTGAGTTGTCCCCGCTGGACTGTCCCTTCCTTTAGGCTGTACTGATGTTGGTTAGCTGTGCTGCGTCCGCTGTTTTATTCTACCTGTCAGCTCCCTGGAAATAAGAGCACTGTTTGTATGCTTTGTTTGGTTGTGTGTGGACGTCAGTGGACGTCCTGCTCTCCACACCCTTGTCGCGTTTCTTAGACCCCTGGACTTAGGACCGTGACAACTTGGGTCTCATTCCACTGAAGAAATTGCTAATGTATTGTTTGCATGTGCAAAATATGACAACTTGACTTTCCTGCTAGTGTCATTGCCAGATAAAATGGTGGAGCGTTGGTGGGAATTTTGGATTGAGAACGTATTTAATCATGAGCAGCGTGACGAGAAGTGTCTCCACTGTCCTTCCAGGGGTTGGGGGCCTTTCCGTCGAGCTTCGAGGCCGCCTTCACCACCAGCCGGCCTGACTAACTGCTGTGGTTCCTGCGGCGTTTCTCATTGGAACACGGATCTCCTGCCAAAACGTCGGCGTTGCCAATTATCTTACTCCCGTGCGGCGACGCCTTCCTGTCAGAACGCGTTAGTCCAACAGACCTACAAAACTAACAATGGGAGAGGAGCTGATGTTCAATCAAGGGAACGTATTCATCTCCAAAACAGCCGTTCATCTGTCGCTTCCTCCAATTATTCGTCCCCCAACACGTCCCAATTACTGAGCGTTTATTAATGGTGCCGTGGATGGAAATAATAAACCTTTTAAATGATAATCCCGCCGCTCTCCGTCACGTCGTTTCAAACTTTAATGGCTTCGTAGTCGAGCCGGGGCCCCGGGGCACGTTCCATCACCTTCAGGGCCAGGGCGGGGTGAGGGAAGGTTCATTAACCGCCCTCCCCGGCAGGAGAGGGTTCGATTTTCACCTTCCAGGATATTAGCATGGCGCTCTGGAGCCTTGTCTCATTTACGTGGCTAATTACACCTTTCCCTGCCGCGCAGAACCTCTCGGAGGCGGTCGATACGGCAACGCAGGCGGCGAACACCGCTAATCCGCTCCGACGGCGGCCGGCCGCGGTTTTTACCGCGCTAAACGAGTCAGCGGGAGCCGCAGGGCCCCGTTCAATCGAGCAAATTAGCAGCGGGTTTACCCACCGGCCAGAACCCCGGTCAGGAACGTTCTCGCTCATCTTCTCACACCGCCCACATTAGCTCGTTCCCTCCGAAAGAAGAACGCGCTTTTAACCAAAGATTTCTTTTTTTTTTTTGAGGCACATGTTCTTCAGACAAAGGCGAGGTCTTCGCAAGGCCACATCCCGTTCTTTCATGCACCACTCTTTCCTCAGATGGAGAACAATATAACTTCGAGCTGGACAAAAAAAAAAGTCCTCTAACGTCTAGATGAAGAACATTTGTGGGCTCGACGCGGCTCCGGCATTATACCTGCGCCGACTGCACGCTGTTCAAATTACACGCTGTCTCCCACTCGGCCGCTTTTACGGCCATTTGAACACTCTGTTCTGAGGGGCGGAGGAAAGTGCCGGAGAACCGGAGGCGAGAAGAGAAGAACGATGTTTAAAATGCTGCGATGCGATTACTTCCAAGAACGGTGAAACTGTGCGAATGCCAGAGCGCCTTTTATTTAGTCCGTTCGCAGAAGCATTGACCAATCCTGTGAATATGATGCCCAGACCATTTTTTTGCTAAATAAATACAGATCCAGCCTTGTTCTGGAGAAGTATGGGGTTCATGGGCATCGTGACGTGGGACCAGATTAATATTTCACTCGCGTTTGTGTCACTCGGCTCTCTATTAATCTACTTTGAGAACTTTATTGAATATCTCATGATGTCTTATGTGACGATGATGAATGTCTGGACTGAGGAGAATCTGCCGAGGCCATCAGGGGAGCAGCCGGTGGCTGAACAAGCTCGCTTTTCGTTGTCATTCAGTAATAATAAATGAAAAGTTCATTGAAATAGAATTTACTGGTCAGGAAGAATTGAAAATTGTTTTTTCCACTCTGGGACAATAAAGTTCAGAACAACATTTCGCTAGTGTCACGGTAGATACCAAGGTGGAGATATCACGGTACTGCGAATTCTAAAGAGCTCCTGTCCAAAGATAATTACGGATGCACTATGGGAGACTATGGGAAGCATTTTCTAGAAGATCCAGGACCTTCAGCTAGCCACATCCGAACGAATGAGCAGACGGACATGATCATTCTGTGAGCGATGAAGAAGAAGTTCAGTCCGTACTTTCCCATTTGTATTCCGGACCCCTGTTTTCCTGTCCTGTCCCCCTCATATTTCAGCACTTCAGCACCAGTGATCTGGAACATCTTCATTTAAATCCCGTCACAGCCGCAGCCGCAGGGACAGACAAGCAGAGAAATGGCCTCTGATTTCACTCATGACACATTTCTGGGCGAGAACCTGAGGACAGGCGGCGCGTCACCACGTTCCGAGCGCAGGGCTGAAGATAAAGTAATGAACATGGTGATCTGTGGGCCGGGTGCCTCAAGGGATCTCTTCTCGCCTTTCTTCTTCTCCGTCCTTCTCGCGAGCACGAGCCACTAAGCCACTTCTGCTCCAGTTCTCGCCTCCTCCTCATCCTGGACAACCGGCCTCCTCCTGCAGATGCTGACTGCCACATTTCATTCATTCTGAGATTGTCACGATGGAGGTCATCACGTTGGGTTGAAATTTGATGACTGAAGGTCACATAATGTGATTTGTGTCCCCTGTTGACGGGAGAACCATCAACTTTCACGCCACGATTGCTAATGGCGGTGGCCTCCTCAATGATGATCATTTTCAAAATTCATTTTCAGACCAGTAGGACCACGGGAACACAGATCTGCACTCTATTCTATTCTTAATAATAAGGTGTAACAATGATATGGACTGGCGGTAACAGAACAGAATAAAAGGTTTAGATGATCTCGGGAGTCCCTGTAGGAGACACTTTTTTCAGAATTATTTCATAATTTCTACTTAATATAAATGTAAATTGTTATTGGGTTAATTATTCTATAAATATCTGTCTATGTATTTGTGATATTTATAAAATGTACCAACTTTAAGATCATTAAACCACTGTCCTGGACACGCGTGGCCCCGGGGCCCGGAGACAGGCTTCATCATCCCTCCTTCATGGAAGCTTTACCGGCCAGACGAGACCCTCTCTTCCATGATTATTGATCACGCCCCGCCCCTCCTAATCGACATGCAGTGTCACACTTTGGTGACTGCGGCCGACTACTTGCAGCCACATCCATGGTGAGCTGTAATCTGCACAGTTCTACTTCCCTGCAGGAAGCGGGTTACGGGAGAGCTTCCAGGAGATGTTCCAGGAGATCTTCCAGGAGAACTTCCAGGAGAGCTTACAGGAGAGCTTCCAGGAGAACTTCCAGGAGAGCTTCCATGAGATCTTCCAGGAGATCTTCCAGGAGAGCTTCCAGGAGAACTTCCAGGAGATGTTCCAGGAGATCTTCCAGGAGAACTTCCAGGAGAGCTTCCAGGAGATCTTCCAGGAGAACTTCCAGGAGATCTTCCAGGAGAATTTCCAGGAGAGCTTACAGGAGAGCTTCCAGGAGAACTTCCAGGAGATCTTCCAGGAGAACTTCCAGGAGAAAATGAGCGGGGCCGTAATTGGAAATGTAATGGCCTCTCCGTAGGATGCCGGACGTACAGCGGAACGCCCGCTTCGTACGGACGGTCCACCATGTCAGAATAAGAATGGGGTTTCACTTTAGCTCATTGCCGTTTACTAATTGTGACGTTGATATTGTAGATTTCACATCTGCACAGTTTCAGCTTCATCACGTACTGCAGAGAACCTCGCGTGGCGGTTTTATTAATACTACCGGAGTTCTGCGGTCTGGCTGCGGCGCGGTGCTGCCGTTCGCAAAGATGCCGGCGGCCATCGGGGCCAGAGAGCCCTCAACCCCGCAGCTCAGCAAACGACCCGCTGACCCCGCCCTCCAGCTGAAGCCGGATCGATAACCCCGCCCCCGACCCCGGCGCAGCCATGTGCAAACTGGGACGGGATTGTTTATCTGCAGCTGGCGCTCCTCCAGTTCCCCTCAGGACACACACACACACACACACACACACACACACCCCTGATCCTTGTTCATCAGGACCGGTGATAAATCACCGGCCCATCTTACTAACACACACACACACACACACACACAGCTGGATTACCTGTGATAAATCCTGACCTGTTTACATTCAGGCTTCCGGCGGGATTGTCGCAGCCTGACAGCCGAAATCCAGGATTCGGGGAACATGGCAGCGCGTTCCTCCTCACCAGAGGTCGTCACGCTGCCCACCACCGCCTACCACGGCCTACCACCGCCTACCACGCACCACCTGACCGCCGGTTCTCCGTGTTTAACCCGACACCACTCCACACAACCGTTATTCATCTCGTATATAAACCGCGCCACTCCGGAAACACTCGGCCCGGGGATTAATACTCGGAGGTGCTTTCCATCGCTGCAGGGCACAAGCGGAACTTTGTAGAGTTTATGCATATTTGCTTTATCAAAATGCTGACACGTACAGATGTGCCACCAAAAAAAGCCTTTTGCAGGCGATCTACATTTACATTTACAGCATTTACCAGACGCCCTTATCCAGAGCGACTAACAATCAGTAGTTACAGGGACAGTCCCCCCCTGGAGACACTCAGGGTTAAGTGTCTTGCTCAGGGACACAATGGTAGTAAGTGGGGTTTGAACCTGGGTCTTCTGGTTCATATGCGAGTGTGTTACCCACTAGGCCACTAGGCTACTACCACCAATCTCCATTTGATTTTGCTAAAAGATGCAGCGCTGGACCCAGAAACGCATGAATACATGTAACTGCTCAAGCAGACACCTTCTGGACACCAGTCCGCAACGCCTTCTGGTCCTGAGGCGGCCTTGTTCTGCCGAGGCTACTTGCCCCGCGGCGTGTCGGGGTCACATTCACAGACGCCCCCTTTCTTTATTTATTTAAAACGGAACCGGAGAGGATCATGAGACTCAATAGGCTGTTGAGCGCGGAGGCATTAGGGCCTAGTTCACTGCGTACTGTGTGTGTGTGTGTGTGTGTGTGTGTGTGTGTGTGTGTGTGTGTGTGTGTGTGCGCGCGTGTGTTCTCAGTCGACAGTGTTCCAAGGTGCCAACGTCCTCATTAGCTGCTCCACAGCTGAATGCACATATCGGTGACCTGCAGTCGTCACCGATGACTCCTTTTCATCACACCTCCTGGCAGCCAATCAGCACTCAGCCCCGCCCCCCACCCGACTTCCATTCCAGCAACGTGAAAATCCGCATGCGTGCGCGCCACTGACCGGATTGCGGAACCGCGGTCATGTGCATGCATCATAAAATCCTGTTTTTTACGTCCCGATTTGTCCTCCCTCCATTTGTCCTCCTGCGTTCAGACTGCAGACCCGTGTTTACCACGTAGCGAGTCACACGGAGGTCTAGAATAGCTCAGACGTGTTAACGCTGATAGTGTAATTGCAGCTCCGGGCTTCAGGTCTCACCAGCCGCACAGGGGTGTTCCAGTTAATTGAGGGGCGGCCCACCTCAATCGGAGCAAAACGCGCTAAAAGTGATCCACTAATGGCCCTTTCGGGGTAACTCAGCCCTGCGCCCGTCACCCGACTGCTTGCCAGGTGCTCTCCACGATTTCCGAGCACCAAGTCCAAGTTTACCAGCGACTAGTAGGGTTGGGTGATGAAATAAGGTGTGGTTCTAGCCTAGTGGGGTAACACACTCGCCTACAAGCCAGAAGGCCCAGGTTCAAACCCCACTTACAACCATCGTGTCCCTGAGCAGGACACTTAACCCAGAGTGTCTCCAGGGGGGGGGGACTGTCCCTGTAACTACTGACTGTAAGTCTCTCTGGATAAGGGCGTCTGGTAAATAATGTAAACAATGTAAAGTGACAGAACACATGGGGTGTGTCTGCGATTTTGAGAGGTCGGGGGGTTCGGTTGTGGCCATTATGGTAGAAATGCAATAGATAAATAGTGCATGTTATTTCACTCAATATTTCTTCTTTTATGGCACTGCTTCTAAAATCTGAAGAATGTGATTAAGTGGATGTGGGTTCTCATATTTTTCCAGATTCATCATGTGAGCTCATGATATTTTGTTCAATGTGTTAAACATGCTAATTAAGGGCTTAACGCCTAATAAGGTTTCACGTGTGAAATGCCGCGTGTCTTCCAAGTTTGACTATTTGAATTTTACATCAGGAAAATAGCGGCATTAGCACATTACGCACGCGACGAGTTCAGTATTTTCACCAACCGGCGTGATTAAAGCAACGTGCATCACCGTCTTTCAGAACCGCCACTTCCACGGCCAGGTTCCTACTTGCCTCCATGCAGATCTGCTTCCTTTCTATAGAAAGGTCCACTAGACACGTGGTGGCCCTAGACAAGCAGGTAAACACACACACCTGCAGAGCTGCTCCTCCCGGCAGTCGCTGCGCAGCCTCAGGCAGTTGGGTTTGGACTTGTCCTCGTAGGAGCACTGCGGCACGATGGTCTGGCGGCGGCGCTCGGCGCAGGCCGCGTCGCGGCACGAGCAGAAGAGCAGGCCGTAGCCGTACTCGTTCTGGATGCGGTCGAAGAACTGCCGCAGGTGCTTGTGGCAGCGGTTGCGGCTGCAGGGCTCCGAGGACGGGTGGCCGCTGCCCTTGTTGCAGTAGCTGATGTAGAGCGAGCGCTGCCGCTTGCAGACGTCGTTCAGGTTGCAGGCCTTGGTGGCGTCCAGGCAGGGGTTGCAGGTCCGACTGGAGTCCTGGCACTGAGGGCTGCTCCTGGTGGTGGATGTGTGCATCCCTGAAGGACCAAAAATAAGCAAATTAGGGGGGTGGTAGCCTATGAACCAGAAGACCCAGGTTCAAACCCCCACTTACTACCATAGAGTCCCGGAGAAAGACACTTAACCCTGAGTTGCTCCAGGGGGGGACTGTCCCTGTAACTACTGACTATGAACCAGAAGACCCAGGTTCAAACCCCACTTACTACCATCGTGTCCCTGAGCAGGACACTTAACCCTGAGTTGCTCCAGGGGGGGACTGTCCCTGTAACTACTGACTATGAACCAGAAGACCCAGGTTCAAACCCCACTTACTACCATCGTGTCCCTGAGCAGGACACTTAACCCTGAGTGTCTCCAGGGGGGGACTGTCCCTGTAACTACTGACTATGAACCAGAAGACCCAGGTTCAAACCCCACTTACTACCATCGTGTCCCTGAGCAGAACACTTAACCCTGAGTTGCTCCAGGGGGGGACTGTCCCTGTAACTACTGACTATGAACCAGAAGACCCAGGTTCAAACCCCACTTACTACCATCGTGTCCTTGAGAAAGACACTTAACCCTGAGTGTCTCCAGGGGGGGACTGTCCCTGTAACTACTGACTATGAACCAGAAGACCCAGGTTCAAACCCCCACTTACTACCATCGAGTCCCGGAGAAAGACACTTAACCCTGAGTTGCTCCAGGGGGGACTGTCCCTGTAACTACTGACTGTAAGGCGCTCTGGATAAGGGTGTCTGATAAATGGCAAAAATGTAAATGTAAGCACATAAACAAAGACGATAACAAATCAAAATTATTACAGAGGGAGCTGGCGGCCACTAGTGGCCAGGGCTGAAAAAGCCAGTCTCTTGTGTAAAGTAATGTAGTCTAATTTCAACAAAAGAAAAAAGTCGAGCCAGTTTACCCACAAGTGCAAAATCCTGGTTTAACCTTGGTTTTATCATTGGACGGGGACCTGGGGGTTTCAACCTTTTATTTGTTCGCACCATTTATTTATTCTGTTCGAGAATGTTTCCAATGAGAACCAAATGCAACAGGGGACGGCAGATAATGAGCAAAACACAGTATTTCTTTGGAAGTAGCGGTACGATCAGGATGCAAGTGATTGTTCCGAGACTTTGAGGGGTGCCAGGAGATCCTGCATTTCAAATCAAGTGAAGGTCAGTCGCGATCCAAGAAAATAATGATGTTGCCAACCTTGACTCTTACACACTGTACCTGCTCTGTCCACAAGGAAGGGAACTAATAATAAAAAAGGAAGATATTTATATTGCCCTGCAGTGACAGTTTTATCAACACATTAGGATTCTCTCACAAGATGACTTTTCACTTCGCAATAAGTTTAAAAGATATTTGATGTTTCACTCGTTTAAACTTCCTTTTTTCAAACTGCTCTGCTCTCATCGGCACAAACAAAGGCAGTTGTACCCAGCAATGCATATCCCACAAGGCCAAAGGAAATAAAAGGGCTGCACAGTCTGACCCTTAGTCTGAACCTGATTAAGCTCCTCACCTCTGGTGCGTTACAGGCCGAAGCTCCCTCGAATGAGTTCTCAGTAAGTCCAGCGGCTCATTTCACTGGTCAGGGCGCATGCCATCAGAATGTCAGAACGGTGTTGGAAAGGCGACACGGTTATATTAAAGCCGTGAGGGAATCAGCATTGCAGGTGGCTTTGTTTGATGTAAAAATTTGTCTTTGAGCCCACTGTGGACTCATGACTGCGACCAGTGCAGATCTGTGATTAGAACTACCATGGATTTGTATACGGGATTGTGGAGGGTATTTGGGATATAGGGGACCATTCCATCCGTCGAGCCGCCTGTGCCGCTGGTACAAGGCACCGCAATTTATCACTTTGGTCCCCTGACCTTTGAAGTTGAGTGTCAAAAAATATGTTGGTCACCTCCATGTTAAAATGTCACCTCTGAGCAGCTTTAATTGATTTTCGGCCGTCCTCTGTGTTCTCTGGTAGAGGTTTTAATTAGCTTTGCCGTCCCTGCAGATTGCTTGAAACGCGAAAACGGATTGATTTACCAAGATCAATTTTCAAAATATAATCACTGCGAATGGCAAAAGAGCTTCTGCGGCCAGAGTGTGACCGCTAATGGCACTGGTGGCCAGGATGCACTCACCAGGGATGACTTCAACATTAGCGCAGCTCAATACTAATGCTGTGCAGATTTTTGAGAGCAGCCGGCAAATGGCATAGTCGAGGTATAACTGGACCTCAAAATCTGCAAAAGACCTTAAAAAAAATAAATAAAAAAGGAATGTAGATAGTCACTGAGGACGAGTGCCGGCAGGGCGCGGCCCAGACATCCAGCGTGAAATCGCTCTCGATGCACTCTTCTAGTACCTAAATATAACCTGCCCGTCCCCAGGGCTCGGCGTACAGTAAGTGGCCTGACCGGACAGAACGGGGGGGCAGATTTGTGGGGACTTGTCGACCCGCCGAGGTGCCGAGCGCGAGCGAGGGTCGGAAATGAGGTATGAAATTGGTTGTTAAGCATGTACATAAAACCCCGCCTACTGTCTAGAGGTCACAGGAATGTGAAACTGGGCTGATGTGCTTTGCATCCGTAAAAAGACCAACTTTTTCCAAGGAGTCCTAATAAAAACAGTGGCACAAGGAAGAAAAATTTTTTTTATTTGAATTTGGTGCTGTGGATTTAATCCATATGAGTTACATCTAGCGCCATCTAGTGGTGCTTCCTTATACATAACTTACATAGCTTTTTTTGTAACTTTTGTGATCAATTTGTTACATTTACAGCATTTATCAGACGCCCTTATCCAGAGCGACTTACGATCAGTAGTGACAGGGACAGTCAGGGTTAAGTGTCCTGCTCAGGGACACAATGGTTAAACCTGGGTCTTCGGATCTTCACTATGCTTCTACCACTCTGCTTTGAGCCTTTGTTAATGTTCTATCTAATCTAAACATTTAATCAGTCATTAGCAAAATCATAAAAAAACATTTCATAGTCACATTTTTAAATGTGCTAAAAACTTCTCTTTAGTATCAACAAAGTATCAATTAATCTATCAATCTTTACAATAAAAAAACAAATAATTAAAATAATAATGCATAAAATAAACTCTTTAAATAATATATGAAATTATCTGCTTATCTCTTTTTCAGCAATGGCTATGACAACCACACATGAAATTATTATTATAACTTTTCATGATTAAATTCCAAATCACTGCAATTGTAATTAGCACATTGTTAGAGCACCCTGTGACTATTGAATATTACTCTACAGAACATTTAAGAAGACTGATCCTTCAATGAAAGTTCTAATTATCTACTATGAATGTGAGCACAGTAAGAAAAGTTTCGTCCAACCCAGGCCTTGAGCTATGAATATTAAAATAAGTGTTTTCCCATTCTATGAATGACTACTGCATTATTAAAATGTATTATTCATAAGATCTCACCATCATTAATCCTCAACCTTTCATGACAACAGGGTGCCTTTACTTAATAAAAATGCGATCCAGACTCTGTTTTAATCCCCATGGCCCCGCCCCTCCAGGAAGTGGCAAAAAAGTGAACCCTCTCCATATCCCCATAATGATATTTCAGTGGCGATGCGAGCTCGGAGACGGGCTGGGGATTGGCATGCTGGAGTGGATCGATGCTCCTGGTGTTAAACGAGAAGGAGAGAAGGGGCGCAGTGATCCATTTCCAATTGATTGGAGGGGCTTCTTCATTGTTTCTAAGAGAGCCATTTTGGATTACAAGTGCTCTGGCGAGGTGCTGTGGGTGTCGGCTCGATAGTGGCCAGGGCGAGAGGAGATTCGATTGGATAACGCTCCGTCTCATTGTTAATGCGGTTTGGGCAAGAACTGTTATATTGAACCATTAACGCTGTTATCATGAATAATTTACTGCCGCTGTTTTTACAGCTTCTTTTATCGCGGCCTGCGTTTAAATTGTTTATGATCCGCTGCATAAAACGGCGGGGAGAGGGACCGTGAAACGTGCGAGACGGCGGGGAAGGCTGCTTTACGTTTGTATACGTGTGTCACACACTTTTCCACTTAAAATGGATGCAAGAATGTCAAAAGTGTGAAATGCTGTCATCGCGGCGGCCAATCACACGACACATTTAGCTCTTATGTATTATGTATAACCTCACATACCATTTCATAGGTTTGTGGCACAAACATTCCGAAAAGTCAAACCAGGCATAGAGAAATAAACACATTTTATATCAATATTTCCTACCAGACCAGAAGATGAACTTTTGAAAGTTTAAAAGGGGAGGAGCCTGACAGCTCTCACACACCCTACGTCCTCATTCTGGAGAAGTTCTACTTGTGTGTTTCTATCTGGACGTGCTTATCGGGGATTAGGGGGTGCTGACTCCAGCATCCCCAACCCGTGGCTTGTGGTAAAAGCACCGTGATCGATGACGCAGGCCATCAGGAAAGTGCTAATTTGGGTCACTCGGGGTTCGGGTTAAGGTGTAAAATATAAAGCCGGTGAAGGAGAGATGATGAAGGCTGGAGATTCTTGTCCTTGGAGTGATTCTTCACCGGATCTGGCTGCGGCTGTACAGGAAGCACCACATGAAATATAAATTGTTGTAACGTCTGGAGGCGTGGGGGGCAAGACTGTGAATGTGGGGTCCCTGCTGAGTGTTTCCCCGCAGGGTGTTCCCCTGGGCCACTATTACTGCATTATCACTACGGCAACGTAGGGTGGCGGAATCCAGAAAACTGGACCCTGGAAGAAATATTGCGTAAATATAGCGTAAAAATATTTATAATAAAAATAATAATAACATACACGGTATGCTAAACAGGCCAGGGGTGGCCTAGCAGGTAAGAAAGCAGACCACTGAGGTCCCCTTGATGAAGGTACCGTCCCCACACGCTGCTCCCCGGGCGCCTGCCATGGTGCCCACTGCTCACCAAGGGTGATGGTTAAATACAGAGGACACGTTTCACCGTGTCACCGTGTGCTGCGCTGCAGTGTCTCGCAATGACAATCACTTCACTTTCACGCCTTACTATGTGCTACATGTGCAACAATATTTTAATTCGGCTCACTTCAATCCAAGCTGTTGTACATGATCAATAATTGATTATTTACTTTTTCTACAGGCATCAAAATGCAGATATCCACACTTGGATATATTATTCATGATCAAATGAATGATTTAATTATGACTGTTTTATGTTTTATGACAGTTTTAATTATGACTGTTTAAATCATGTTTTATGTCATTGCCTCCTTTGACTTCAAAGCCAAAGTCAAACTTATTGTCATCTCACTATATATAAGTACACAGAGAGACGAGATTGCAAAGCTTTGGAGATTCACAGTCTGCAAAAAGTCAAATATCACACGACACAAAAACATGACAAGGGACACTGTAGACACGGTGGACACGGTAGACATGGTGGACATTGTGCACTGACCCATAAAATAGTGCAGGTCTAGACGATCTAGACAAACTAGGCTGACAAGTGGCAGCAATGAGTGTATGTGGTTGTCAGGATTGGCTGCACCTGGGGATGCACCTGGCCGTTAATAAATCTTGTTTCCAGCATGTCCCGCCTCTGTCGCGGACGTGACAGTGTTATATGATACGCTATGACAATAATGGTGGTGATATTAAATTATAAAATGACCATAACAGGTGTGATATTGTGAGGTCGTAGTGATGTGATTCATTACAGCAAACGGTGCTGTACCAGGGCCAGGAAGATAGTGAAGGACCTCAGCCACCCCAACAATGGACGGTTCTCTCTGCTGCGATTAGGGAAGTCCAACACTGAGAGAATGAAGAGCTTCTTCCCGCAGCCCATAACAACAACAGTACATAGAACTCCAGTACACTCCAGCACTTTCACTTTCAATCACTCTGGACTCTTTGCACAAAATCACTTTGCACAAAATCTTTGCGCTTTTTTCTCTTTGCACAATCTCGGCTCTTTTTACTTTTTTTTATCTTATATTCATTTGCACACCTTCACCCTACCAGTTACACACATTTTATGTTAAAGACGTAAAAGTGTAATATGCGGTGGTAGTGGCCTCGTGGGTAACACACTCGCCTATGAACCAGAAGACCCAGGTTCAAATCCTGCTTACTACCATCGTGTCCCTGAGCAAGACACTTAACCCTAAGTTGCTCCAGGGTGACTGTCCCTGTAACTACTGATTGTAAGTCGCTCTGGATAAGGGCGTCTGATAAATGCCGTAAATGTAAATGTAATATTTGGTTATGTTTGCAATATTTGCATATTGGTCTTCATTGTATACTTGCAATATTTGCTCGCAAAAAGCATTTCACTGCATATCATACCGTGTATGACTAGGTATGTGACAAATAAAATTTGAATATGAATTATTGTGGGGCAGTGGTGGCCTAGCGGTTAAGGAAGCGGCGCTGTAATCAGAAGGTTGCCGGTTCGATTCCCGATCCGCCAAGGTATCACTGAGCAAAGCACCGTCCTCACACACTGCTCCCCGGGCGCCTGTCATGGCCGCCCACTGCTCACTCAGGGTGATGGGTTAAATGCAGAGGACAAATTTCACTGTGTGCATTGTGTGCTGTGCTGCTGTGTATCACATGTGACTTTTTATTCACACTTAATTTTTGGATTTTAAAGTGTGACTTTTTTGAGTGCCTTAAATGGCGCCTATAGATTAAAAACAGTATATTGATTATTTCCATTATAAATAAATGCCTGACTGGATTCTAAAGATAAAGTATTAATCTGTATCACAGCAGCGTCTACTCTGTGAATCTCACATAAGTGTTCCCTCAAAAATACTTAATGAATGATGCTTCACTGTTGAAAGCATAAAATTGAACTATGATTTCTACATTATGATGAATGTTTTCACATCAGAACAAACTTGTGTATCTTAACTCATAAAATATTGGATCTATACAGTCCACCTCACGTCTTGTGGTCTTGGCTGCCGTCACTTTGCGCTCGCAGTATATATCGACCCATCACCCAGGTATCAACCAAAAGGTCCAAACATCACAAACATTAGATTGCAAGGTCATCGCACCACTTCAAACGTGCCAATCAAAATGAAACACTGGCAGTGGAAGGAAATCAATTGTACATGTGCGAATGGGAGCTTTTCTGACACAATCTGAGCAAAAAAAATCTCAGGTCGTGTTTCTGGACCAGATCTCCACGGTAACCATGTCCTTGTATGAATTATGCATTCTGATAAATACGTTAGCATGGCTCAGGACGTGGAGAGTTGTTGGCACTGAGAATGTAGGGTGTAATTAGGAGTAGTGCCAGAGTTTTGATGTAATCTGGCCCGCAGTGTGTGTGTGTGTGTGTGTTTGTGTGTGTGTGTCAATGTAAGCAGCCTTGTTAAAATGTCTTTAGCCCGTCCCCCGAAGGACCATGTCAAACCTCTGCTCTCACCCCATCACTCATTACTCTACAGAGCCGGAGAACACGCAGGCTGCAGGTAGTCAGTGAAAGAGAAGAATGAGCGAAAGATGAACAAGATAATGAGCAAACGGGCGAGTGATAGTAAGTTACTCAGTATGTAACCTTTAAACTGAAAAACAGAAAAACATCAGCTTTGGAACAATTGGCTCATTACCCTGGTATGATGTGGTGGTTCAGTAGCTGATGACGTAGTGGCAAATTAAGCAAAACTGCAACAGAGAAAACGGCACGTTACATGAACCTGTAACAGTCATACTTGTCTGAAAATAGTACGTTATGCGAAGCGGCAACAGGCATACTTGTTTGAAAACGCCACGTTACACGAACCTGCAACAGTCATACTTGTCTGAAAATGGCACGTTATGCGAACCTGTAACAGACATATTTGTTTGAAAACGGCACGTTATACGAACCTGTTACACACATACTTGTCTGAAAACGGCACGTTATACGAACCTGTTACAGACATATTTGTTTGAAAACGGCACGTTATACGAACCTGTTACAGACATATTTGTTTAAAAACAGCACGGTACGCGAACCTGTAACAGACATATTTGTTTGAAAACGGCACGTTACGCGAACCTGCAACAGTCATACTTGTCTGAAAACAGCACATTACACGAACCTGCAACTGTCATACTTGTCTGAAAATGGCACGTTATGCGAACCTGTAACAGACATATTTGTTTGAAAACGGCACGTTATACGAACCTGTTACAGACATATTTTTTTGAAAACGGCATGTTATACAAACCTGTTACAGACATATTTGTTTAAAAACGGCACGGTACGCAAACCTGTAACAGACATACTTGTCTGAAAACGGCACGTTACACGAACCTGCAACAGTCATACTTGTCTGAAAATGGCACGCTACACGAACCTCCAACAGACACACTTAAAAAAAAAATGGCATGTTATGCTAACCTGTAACAGACATACTTGTCTGAAAATGGCACGTTGCACGGACCTGCAACAGTCATACTTGTCTGAAAATGGTACGTTACACCAACCTCCAACAGTAATACTTGTTTGAAAGTAGTACGTTATGCGAAGCTGCAACAGTCATACTTGTTTGAAACCGGCACATTTCACGAAGCTACAACAGACACACTTTTATAAAAATGGCACGTTACACAAACCTGCAACAGTCATCCTTGTCTGAAAATGGCACATTGTGCAAACCTGTAAGAGACATATTTGTTTGAAAACGGCACGTTATACGAACTTGTTACAGACATACTTGTCTGAAAACGGCACGTTATGCGAACCTGTAACAGACATATTTGTTTGAAATTAGTATGTTATGCGGCAACAGGCATGCTTGTTTGAAAACGGCATGTTACACGAACTTCCAACAGACACACTTTTATAAAAATGGCACGTTACACGAACCAGCAATAGACATACTTGTCTGAAAACGGCACGTTATGCAAACCTGTAACAGACATATTTGTTTGAAAACGGCACGTTATACGAACTTGTTACAGACATACTTGTCTGAAAATGGCACGTTATGCGAACCTGTAACAGACATATTTGTTTGCAAATAGTAGTTTATTTGAAGCGGCATAACAGGCATAATTGTTTGAAAACGGCACGTTACACGAACCTCCAACAGACACACTTTTATAAGAATGGCACGTTACACGAACCTGCAATAGACATACATGAATAAAAATGCCATGTTATGCAAACCTGTAACAGTAATGCTTGTCTGAAAATGGCACGTTACACGAACCTGTAACAGTCATACTTCTTTGAAAGTAGTATGTTATGTGAAGCTGCAACAGTCATACTTGAATAAAAATGGCACGTTAACTAAGCTGCAACAGAAAGACACGTTTGGGTTGCATGACGTTCTAAATGCACGGTGCAGCAGGTCTCAGAGATGGGAAATGGAAACATGGGTATTTCGTGGGAGTGATTTTAACAACATTTAGTGACTGAGCGAGTGAGTGAGCAGGCAAATGGGAGAGAGTGAGTGGGTGAGCGAGCAGGTATGTGATTGGGCAAGCGAGCAAATAGGCAGGTGAGCAGGAGTGAGCGAGTCACTGAGTGGGGCATGTGGGAGTGAGAGAGTGAGAGCAGGTGGTGAGAGAGTTTACTCAGGCAAGTGAGCAGGTGAGTAAGTTGGCAAGTAACTGAGTGACAGAGTGAGTGAGTTAGTGAGTGGCAGTGAGTGGGTAAATGTGAGTGAGTGGGAGTGAGTGGGTAAGTGGGAGAGAGCGAGTGGGTGTGAGTGGGCGAGCGAGTGAGTGAGCCCCTGTTTTGTGTTGATCATGTATGATACCTGCAGGTGTTTTTTTTGTGTCTTGAACATTGTAACGACAGCAACCAATCACACGGTGACACAAAACGTCATGTTTTATGAAAAGTGTCGTTCCTCTCAGCATTCAGCCATCTAGAGAGCACCGTGACATTTGCAAAAATGACTCAACACACATTCCAAGCGGGTGAGTAAATGAGATGTAGACAATGTACAGTAGTGGAAACACACTTCCTGTACACACACATACAAAACACAACTTCCCTGCTGGCAGAAGCCAATTTAAAAATCCAATCAGGCCATGATGTGTCCCACACATTACAGATGATTCCATATTCTGCCTATATAACATAACCTTGTTTGAATAATGCTGAGTGCGGCCAGAACCCCTGGAGATTGCGCTGCTCCCTAAACAAAGGCTCATTACTCAACACCTTGGAGGGTAGAAAAACGGCAAAACCCCCTAAACTAATTAAATTCCCGTACACATGCAGACGGAGTCCTGCTGCTGCCGCAGTCCACCTCACTAAAAGAAGAGAGAGGGGGAAGTAAGAAAATGAGAAAATGACAAGAGCAGCAGGATTATGTACACTCAATTATCCCATCCACCGCAGGAGAAAGACAACTTTTTACATTTAATTGGACTGTGTGTGTGTGTGTGTGTGTGAGAGAGAGTAGAGAGTAGAACTGCTTTCTATAAAACTTAGGAAAGCCTCAATGGAAACGTTAGAACGTTGCACGAACAACTTTTTTTTTGCATTTGCATGTTTTTGCATGGTGTGTTTTATTTCCACTGTGGAAAAAATTTAATTGATACATTTTATAGTTTTTTTTTTTACATTTTCCTATTAAACTGCCCCTATATATACATGTATATATATATATATAGGGGCAGTGGTGGCCTAGCGGTTAAGGAAGCGGCCCCGTAATCAGAAGGTTGCCGGTTCGAATCCCGATCTGCCAAGGTGCCACTGAGCAAAGCGTCGTCCCCACACACTGCTCCCCGGGCGCCTGTCATGGCCGCCCACTGCTCACCAAGGGTGATGGTTAAATACAGAGGATAAATTTCACTGTGTGCACCGTGTGCTGCTGTGTATCACTTCACTTTATATACAGTATGCAGTCGAGGCCAAAGCTTTTGAGAATGACACAAATATAGTTTTTTAGTTTTCTGCTTCGGTGTTTTTAGAGCTTTTTGTCGGTTGTTTCTGTGGTGTATTGAAGTTATTATTAATGAACTCGCCCTGACAGGCTGTCAATCAACTTCTGGGCCAAATCCTGACTGACGGCGACCCTTCATAACCAGCGCTTGGAGTTGGTCACAGTTTGGGGGGTTTTGTTTGATGAACTTTCGGGGACTTTCCTGCCATGGACCCAAATTTCCAGTGTTTTGTTCGCCGAGCCACGTAGTTCTCGGTTTGGCCGTACGGCACGGTGCTCCATCATGCTGGAAAAGGCTCCGTTCTTCACCGGACTGTTCTTGGACGGTTGGGAGAAGTTGCTGTCGGAGGATGTTCTGGTCCTGTTCTTTATTCACGACTGAGTCCACTCGCTTGGACGAGAAGCAGCCCCACACATGAAGGATCTCAGGACACTTTACTGTTGGACGAAACAGGACTGATGGTAGCATCACCTTTTCTTCTCCGGACAATCATTTTTCCGGATGCCCCGAACAAACGTAAAAGGACTTCATCAGAGAAATTACTTTTTCATACACCACAGGTCCTCAGCAGTCCAATCCCTCTACTTTTAACAGAATATCAATCTGTCCTTGATGTTCTTCTTGGAGAGAAGTGGCTTCTTCTTGACACCAGGCCGTCCTCCAAAAGTCTTCACCTCACTGTACATGCAGATGCCCTCACACCCGCCTGCTGCCATTTCTGAGCAAGCTCTGCACTGGTGGCACCCCGATCCTGCAGCTGGAATCATCTTTAGGAGACGGTCCTGGTGCTGGCTGGACTTTCTTGGGCCTTGAAGCTGTGTGGGTGAGCGGTAAAGCATTTCTGCAAGTTTAACACCTTAAATGTCAGTCTATTAGCCAAATGGTCATTTGTCGGTGGGCATTATTGCCTGGTATTCCATTCTCCCATCTGCTTCATAACTACATACATGGATTCTTCATCGTTACTTCAGACTTTGTAGTAATATAGTAAGAGTAATACTGATTAAAAAAATTAATAAATTTAATTCCAACAATCTCATTAAGTGAATGAATGCCTCTGAGTTAAAGCATACATTACCAAAACTGAACAGGGAAGAGTGCTCAAGATTAATTAGTTATGAATCAGTTAATTAAAAGTGAGTGTGGCCAACCTCAGGCCATTCAGATTTTTTAATGATGTTTCTCAGAAATACTGAACTAGTTTGCCAGCTTGTGTTCAGAAGACAGTGCCACCTCTTCATGTCTAACGACAATAGAAAAATTAATTACTTAACAGTTTCAAACTTTAACAAATGCATTAACGTTGATATTTTGTATTTTTAAAATTGTGAATATTTGGGATTTCGATTCAGATGCAACTTAAGAAGAGAAATATGCATCTTCTACACTGACTAAAAATGATAAATTCTAGCTTGAGTGAGTTTGGTGGGTGAACATGACACAACATGACTGCGTCTGGTTATGAGGATGCTTTGGTGAATGAATTGACCATAAAAAAGCGAGTGAGGCATACTTGTGTGAATATGAATGTGGATATGAGGAGTATGAACTTCAATCTCCATCCATTCAGACATCCGCAGAAGATAAAGCTGGTCTTCTTCTTACCACACACACAATACACAAAAGTGCCTCATCTTATGAGTTAAAAATAAAACAGGCCCACTGAAAGAGACAGAGCACAGAGGACGAGGGGGAAGAGAATAGACGGAGAAAAGTTTTAATGGAGTCTTTATGTGAGGCTGAAATGACCCATGAAAGGAGTCTTATGTCACATCGTAAAAACCATGTCATCTTGCAGGCGGACACATATTTCACTGTCTGGCATGGCGGTCAGGACGCTCAGGACGCTCTCTATCCCCTGCCATTCTGCTGATGAAAGCCAGCCTCTGTCTCTTTTCTCATGTTTTTGACATTAAATGATTTCACATCTATTAAAAATATATCTAAAATCATTGATAGCATTTAAAATGAATTTTTATTTTAAGATATTCTCAATTTCAGTGTTGTTTAAATTGTTTTTTACATTTTAAAACATTGTTTTTATTATTAATAATAATAATAAGGGTAAAAATAATATTATTGACTGTCATGATGAAAGCCATCAATAAAGTTACTTAATTTGTAATTATTTGTGGTGAATTTGCTCATTTTCTTACTTTTCCCTTTGTCTTTATGATGGAGTTTTAACATCATTAATCATACTAAAGCATAAAAAACCTCTGTGATATTTTTATTAATACAATTGTGGGAACGAGGCTCAGGTGAGGAGTGATAGGAAAAAAAATAGTCATAAATGTATTATTATTAGTAGTAGTAGTAATTGTTGTAGCATATCTGTGGATTTTGTTTTTCTTTAAAATCCATTGTTGTCTCACATTTGGAGTAGTCACCAAAATCCAATAGTTTTGAATTGCATGAAAAATGTAATTCTTATTAGTCTTGAGAAAAGAGGCCATCTTCTAGTCTGGTAATAGGCCTTTTCCACCCGCTTCTGTGAGTATTTCCACTGTTTTACAGAGACTAGCGTGAATCCAGCCGGGCCCTAGCCTCAATGTGTCAGGCGGTGGGCGCTGTTTTTATAGCACATGACCTGGGAGAATGCGAGTGTAACACCCCGGGGGACGGAGCCACATTACTGCCTCTGACACAATTATGTGTCCCCTTACTGGCCATTTTATTTAAAACTCGTAGCCTACGGTACAAAACCAACATCTGCTTTTCATTAGACGTATTGGATCTTTTTGTCATACATATCATCACTACTTTTGAATTGGCCGATATCAGTAATGAATGTTTATAATTTAATTTTTGCAATCAATATCAAAAACCGACTGCAATTTTGTGATGTTTTTCCCATTTCATACACTAAGGGCCCGGTGCAGAGTGCTAGTGCATGAAAATGGCTGATAATAGACCAGCAATATGTGGGAGTCAGTCTAAAATAGACCTATACCTAATAACGTGGACATTTGAAGCATTTGAATCTCCATTCTTTGGTGTTACATACAAAAGAAAAACAGGACGCCCAGTGCATGAATGGCAATATCCAGCAAACAGATGAGGAACCCTAATCTCCTGCAGCTGAGACAGCTGATGGAGTGGAATTAGGGTTCAAGTCATGTTCAGGCATATACCAGTCACCATAACCAACCCCAACGGAAACTCAGACCCCAAGGTCTGGCCACTGAAGACATCTGTCATCCTTATATTGGCATGTGGAGCCTAAACACGTCACATCACCTTCACAGACAAAGATGACTAGTTAAATGCAATAATAGCCAAAAAAATGCCATTCTTTGCTCTAACGTTGTATGCTTATTTATTTGTTATATTAAAGCTGAAGAAAGGGGGCGGAGAATGGGCAGGGCCGCCAACGTTAAAAAGTGGCATGGAAGGGGGTCTCACTGCACATACTCGCAGGTACAAACACTCAGGCCAATCAGGGACCTCCAACAAAGACCCAGTCAGCAGATCTGGGATCAGCAGATCTGGGATTAGCAGCGCTGGCGGCACGACGGGGGCGTGACAAACAGAGAATAAAACGGAACCGCGAGGCCGTCTTGCGGATTTTTGAAACGTTCTCTACCTCCCCTGGCATCCGTCTTTGTTTGGATGGAGCATAAAAGAGATTATGCAAATTCCCACAACTCACAGTGGGGTCTGGGAGATATGAAACTAAAGAGCTGCATTGCCAGCCGCTGAGTTTAAAAACAACAAAAAAAAAAGCGAGGGAGGGAGGGAGGGAGGGAGGTGTGGAGGCAGCGGGGAAGGGGAGTAGAGCATTGTAAACTGCTTCTGGCTCCCAGCAACCACGAGCTTTGTCATCCAACAGCTCTGCTTCAGTGTAGGCCCAAAAAATAAATATGACTTAGTCAATACTCTTCAAGCTCGCCGACTTTACGATCGCTTCGCTCCGCGGTGCCAGTCGGCTGAGTTTAACCACGGCCGTGGTGCTGCCATCAGCTCTCTCTCTGCAAGTGTGGGTGTGTATCTGTGTTTTTAGAGGGGTTTCTTAGCCGGGTCCCCACAAAACGTTTAAAAAACGTTTTAGAAGGTACATTGGATGTGTTCAAGCATGTCGAATTCACTGGTCTCCCATTCGTCTTGAATAAAATCCATCTGCACGTTTGGCTCTATTACGTCGGCAGAACTTTGGAAAAATAGAGATTAAATAGAATTTATTAAATTCGTTCATTATTTATTTTGTAACATCATAGAGTGCAAGCAGGTTCAGCTGATTTTAAACGTAGCGGATAATACAGGCCTTTCATGTTCTCTGAATGATTGAAGCCAATGAAAGGAGCCGTAAGATGGTTCCTGTGATTAGTTAACGTCCTCTTGTACAGCTCCAACGCTCCAATGTTCCATTCAAACAGACTTTGGTCATATTGCACGGCCCTGCATTTCTGTGAGCAGATTTGCATCAAGCAACACCTTTTATTTCCTAAAATAAGCAGAAAGTCCCACTCCCAGTGTGAATTATTGATGTGCAATTAGTGAGTAAAATGAGAAAACACACTCTAGAGTGAGAAAAAAGAAGGGATCAATACATGTGAGTTACGGCCGCTTTACCGAATGAATCCTTTCATTAGATGAACAGCAGAGACGAATCCGGAGCCTCGCCAGTCTGCAGTTTACATCTCTGACGGAATTAAAACTGTTTATCGAGGGCGACTCTTGGAGGATGGTGCTCACGCTCTGGAAACAGCGACCCCGTAATCAGACGGTTGCCGGATCGAATCCCGATCCGCCAAGGTGCCACTGAGGTGCCACTGAGCAAAGCACCGTCCCCACACACTGCTCCCCGGGCGCCTGTCATGGCTGCCCACTGCTCACTCAGGGTGATGGGTTAAATGCAGAGGACATATTTCACTGTGTGCACCGTGCTGCTGTGTATCACATCACTTCACAAGTAAAGAGATTGGAGGAGGACTGCCGGGCTCTGAATTTCCCCCTCTGTTCCACAGAAAGGGCCTTCTGTCGTGACCCATATTTGCATTAAAATCACACCAAGAGCCTCCGAGCGGCAAAAAAAGGTGACACGGGTGACCGATAGACACAAGACCACGCAGGCAGCGAATGAGGACGCAGGCGTCATTTTCACGCGTGCCCTGCAGGCCTCCGCCCGGCTCTTCCACATTAATAGAACCCGGTGGGGCCGCGCCCTCCTTTCGCGAGCATTCATTGTAGCCTGGACCACGTTACTGCGGAGCCGAGCAATACTGCGGAGCATTTATTGAACTGTGCCGGATGCACAGGAGCACTTATCTGCTTCGGCACCTTTACATAACCGTCTACGCGCACATCCGGGGCATTTTGGCTGCAGCCGTGTGCAGAGCTAAGCTCCGGTTTACGCCGGCTTCCTATTCAGCGCGGTTCAGGAGGAGAGGAGCCATGACGGGTCACATTCCGATAAGCTGGTCAGTCTGCGAAAACTCCAAAACGGCGTATTTTACACGCACACGTATGTAAGCCTGTCACGATCGCCTGGAGTAAAAGTATAAACCCACCAAATCCACACTATTACTGGAGATCTAGTGATGCGCCGAGGCTGCGATCCAATATGAATATGATGTCTGAGCTTACGGTGCACCGACATGGCGGCGAAGGCAGATTAAATATTACTTTACCTTAACAGCGGAAAGAAAGATCCGTTATTGTGAATTGAATGTCAATTTTACAACAGCAGCCATTCCATGTAGATTATTGTTATTAGAATGTATGGTTAGCTTTATTGTATTTTACTATATTTTTGTGTTTTACTACTTTTGGCCCAATTTCAGGCCCAATTTTCAACCCTTCATATGCTGCCTTCTGCCATACTTTCCTTTTCACGCTGAGCGCCTCATCCTTCTCACCTCGTGGCTTGACACTTACCTCAGATCACAATCATTTAACATATAATGTTGATCACTATTTTAAATATTACACTAATTTCTGCAGTAAAATCCACTTAAAACTGAATTCAGCCCCACGGCTGCTAAAGCGCCTGATTGGATCGCAGCCTGAAGTAGAGAAGAAACTCTACTCTGGACCAACTGTGTCTAATTCCGCAATTTGTTCCAGCATTTTCCCCACCGAGCACCAGTAAAGACATTTACATTTAAAAGAGACTTGAAAGGTCAATATAAATATTAAAACGAATAAACTCATAATTGTCGGAAGATAGGTTCATAACACCAAACATAATCTCTCCTCTCAAGCATTAGCATACAGAGTATCCATGAGAAAAAATTAAAACACACACACACTCACAGACACACACTCACACACACACACACACTCCAAAATAATGAGAATTTTAAGGAGGAGAAAAAAAGTAAAGTGACGTTCTCACCAGAGATGATGGAAGCCAGACGGAGCGAATCCACCGGTTCATAAGGGGAAGCTTCGTAAAACTCATCGTCTGTGAGGAGACAAGTCAAACAGGAAATGAGTCTGATGATAAAGTTTCTGCTGTAAAATGCACCAGGAGAAAAACTCGCAACTCGGTGGGGCCAGCCTCCCGTTTCATGCATTAATAACATGTGTGAAAGTTAACAACCAAAATGTCGCTTTCAGCTTATCTACGGGTGCTAGTAGTCTGTGAACCAGAAGACCCAGGTTCAAATCCCACTTACTACCATCGTGTCCCTGAAGAGGACACTTAACCCTGAGTGTCTCCAGGAGGACACTGTCCCTGTAACTACTGATTGTAAGTCACTCTGCATAACGGCATCTGGTAAATGCTGTAAATGTTAAATGTAAATGTTATCTAATTACTTATGACAGTAGGATGGAATTTTTGTAAAAATATTGCAATTACCCCATAATTACCTGTGAAAATACCAACCGGCATTCATAACACAAGCGTGAGCATCAGATCACTGCGTGCTTATACGATGATGACAGCAGCTGCCAATCATAGTCGACCTCTCCTGCGTGATTCTGCGTTCTGGAAAGAGCGGCAACGAGGCGACACGAAGAAAGAAAAATGATAATCGGCGTCCGCTCTGTTCATCGCACCTTTCAGAACGTGCAGATCCACAAAGCTGAAGGCGAAAAATAAAACCGCGGTGTAACGGAGCGCCGCCTTATGCCTCCACTTAGGTCACGTCAGCTTCTACCTGTCAGGCCGCATCACGGCTCGATGGCCACCGCCGATCGTCCGTTGCCGGCGTGACGTGATCCGAGGTCGGGTCAGGGGTCGGGGACGGTCACAAGCCTGCTGTGGCTCCGCTCTCCTGAAACACCATGGAGTCCATGGAGTGAAGAGGAGACCATGCCAGATACAGTACAGGCCAAAAGTCTGGACACCTTCTCATTCAACGTGTTTTCTTTATCTTCATGACCATTTACGTTGGTAGATTCTCACTGAAGGCATCAAAACTATGAATGAACACATGTGGAGTTCTGTACTTAACAAAAAAAGGTGAAATAAGTGAAAACATGTTTTATATTCTAGTTTCTTTGCTCTGGTTACTGCTTTGTACACTCTTGGCATTCTCTCGATGAGCTTCAAGAGGTCGTCACCTGAAATGCTTCTCCAACAGTCTTGAAGGAGTTCCCAGAGGTGTTTAGCACTTGTTGGGGTCCAGCTCACCCCAAACCATCTGGATTGGGTTCAGGTCCAGTGACTGTGGAGGTCATGTCTCCACTTTTTGATAAGTACAGAACTCCACATGTGTTCATTCAATCCCTAAAACAAGGAAGATTAGTGAAGCTAAAGTGGCGGCTGGGTGGTAGTAGCCTAGTGGGTAAGACACTCGCCTATGAACCAGAAGACCCGGGTTCAAATCCCACTTACTACCATCGTGACCCTGAGCAGGACACTTAACCCTGAGGGGGACTGTCCCTGTCACTACTGACTGTAAGTCGCTCTGGATAAGGGTGTAAATGTAGTCAGCCAGCAGGGGCGCTAGACCTGTGGAGGCCTGAACTATTCAGCATAAATTCCAGCATTCTTACTCATCTACAAACACAAAATATTATTAACATGTACACTATAAATAAGCAAAATAAATAAAGCAAATCATTTAATTCCTTTATTAAAGCCGTCTTTGTGTGTTCAGACTGTAGAAAGGCCGCTGGAAGATGGCAGGGATCCGTCCCAAGGTGCCAGCCGCCATTACGTCCAGCTCGTGAAGAGTTGTGGAAGGGCCGTAATTGGCTTTCTTTCTGGCAGCACGTGTAGGATTTCACACACGTCGGCTGTGGGTTAACACACTTCATTCTTGTCCCAGTAATGGGATCTTCTCCCCTCCTTCCCGCCTCACACGCCGCACACTAATCCACTCTTGCCCTACTAAAGCCGCAGAAGACTGGCGTCCCCCGCACTCCGTCCTACTGTACTGGGACGCCGGGATGCAAATGATTTCCTCGTTTTCCCACCTCGCTCCCAGAAGGAGCTTTTCCCAGGTACGATGGCGAAGTGCGCCGGGCCGCGCTTTACCATCACCGCCAATTCAACTAGTTCAACAATAAGAGCGAAGACCATTACAAGACGTCCACAATTCCCCAGACGTCCCCTGGCCACGGCCTCGCACCTCGCCGGGGGGACTACAGTCGGATTGGTCCCCAGACGTCCCCTAGCTACGGCCTCGCACCTCGCCGGGGGGTTTACAGTCGGATTGGTCCCCAGACGTCCCCTAGCTACGGCCTCGCACCTCGCCGGGGGACTGCGGGAGAGGACTGGTCGCGGTGTTGGGAGGTGGTAAAACAGAGACAGAGTGGACAAAGCCCCCCGACGCGGGCTTATCTCCGTCTGAAGGCAGGTCTCCAGGAGGACTTGTGGAAAGCTGCCCTGGTCACGGTCCAGAGATAATGAGCCCCCCGAGGCCCCGGGGGGAGAAATACGCCGGACAATACATCATGTGAAGATGAGCCAGCCGACTGTCCTCTGTCTGCTCCGCTAATCGTCCCTGCGTCTCGCGGTGCTTTTCACTCTTCGCGTCCAGCAGTGAGACACGGGCGGGGTTGGGGACATCCCAAGTCTCCCCGAGCCTGTGAAACAGCACTTTTGGGTCGGTGGCAACGTTTCATAATAAAAGAATACGTCTCCAATTCGGGAAAATACCGATTTCTGAGCCTAAGTGTCACAATCCCGATATTCCCGGGTTGTCCCGGTCTGTGCACCCCTGCAGCACTGCATGCTGGGAGCTCTGGTGGACACCTCTCGCATTGTCACGGCGATCTCCGCAACGTCCATTCATCCCCACTCCCCTGTCTCATTCGGCGTGACCGCGGCTACGGGCCCAAGTCCAGACCACAATTACCGTCTTCAAACGAGCACAGACGTTCACCAAAAAACCGTACGACTGGGCAGAACTCGCGCCATTCGCCTCATGAACCCCGCACATCAAAGGAGGGAGGACTCATCCAGCGTCCGCCGGTCCACTTTCAATCGATGTTAAAGGAGAAATGTGGTTTTTTTTTAAACCGCGCCGATGCTTTTACTTTTACCGTTTTTAGCGGCTCACCGTGACCACTTGGTTAAGAGAAATGAAAAGACGACGATTTAGAAGAATCCCGTCTCCGGGTTGACCACTGACGCCACATGCACATCCGCAGGGTAACGGTCAAGCCATCACACAGCCATGAGAACTAAAACCTGTGAAAAAGCAAATCAAAACGGATCTTAGTGGGTTTTTTTAAGAAAATTGATAAAAAAAAAAAAAAAAAACGCCTAATTAATGGGTTTTCTTGGGAAAACATACTACCGTTCCTGACTATTCTATACCCCCTCGTCCCCACCGCACTAATACTGTGAACTGGTTTTACACGTTTTCTTCAACACGCCACACCGATGAGTGTTTAATTGCTGCCGTACGGGTCAGAAGTTCACCGCCCCCGTGTCCCTGGACGGTGGCTGGAATGTCACTCGGCTGTAATGCACCGTGGTGTAAACTGTGCCCTGAAGCACCCCGAGGCCTGCACTCATTAAGCTGGTTTTTAGCTGGACTTCCAGGAGCTCCTGAGAGGGGGAGAGCAGCCTGATGTAAATTCCCCGTTCTGTTTACCCAGCGGGGAGACCATCTGCTGTTCCATTTCCCCTCCACCTTGTCAGCGCAGGACTTCATTTATTCTTGATGTATATTCCAACTCCCCAAGTCCGTGTCTAGGAGGCTCAACTACATGAAGCAGGGTTCCTGGCTCGTAACAAAAGCACGGAGGAGAGAAGAAAGAGATCTGAAGTCCTGAGGTTACGCGAAGCTGAAGCGTGAAAAACAGCCGAGCGGCGCGCGTGGGGAAGAGTTCGGACTTTGATGGATGCTTGGAGCAACAGTAAAGCAGCAAGCCTGATCCTGACCAGGTCCCTTAAACATTATACTCCGCCCACCACGCACAAAAACCAACTATGAATACAACCTTTTTATTCACTCTGTTCTAGTTTCTATACAGAAGTCAGACAAGAAGAAGGTTACAAGTTCATCTAAATCTTCTCTAAAGAGGAAGGTCTTGAGCTGCCGTGTGAAGGTGCTCAGTGACTGAGCTGGAAGTTCATTCCACCACCGAGGGGCCAAGACGGAGAAGAGTCTAGATGAGCGTCTTCCTTTTACCTTCAGAGATGGAGGGACCAGGCGAGCAGTACTGGAGGCTCGGAGTATACCAGGTGCAGTGAGAGGTGTAATAAGGGCTGTGAGGTAGGATGGTGCTACTCCATGTTCGGCTTTACATTTTACCTTTACAGCATTTACCAGACGCCCTTATCCAGAGCGACTTACAGTCAGTAGTTACAGGGACAGTCCCCCCCTGGAGACACTCAGGGTTAAGTGTCCTGCTCTGGGACACGATGGTAGTAAGTGGGGTTTGAACCTGGGTCTTCTGGTTCATAGGTGAGTGTGTTACCCACTAGGTTACTACCACCCCATACAATCATACAATTATAATTAATATGGACCTTATAAATACCTTCACAATATTTTATATTAATCCAGGTTATGGCCAGATGTATGTTGTGACAGAATATTTGTCCTAACCAAACACACACACACACACACGCTGTAACCGGATAAACATCCCAGACTGAATGTCTCTGCAAATCTGCCACGTTTTCCAATAATATTGTCAGTAAAGCCATTTTTGGCGCGGCGTTATGATGTGGGCCGTGTGGGAGAATAGATTACTGCCTCTGATTACGCCTCGCCGCGCCGCTCAAATGAAGCAGGTCAGCAGCGGCGGGCGGAAAAGCGGCTGAAGCAGCGGAAAACGGGGACGGCGGAGGGACCGCACGGGGCCGAGGTGCGCGTCTCCAAGGAGGCTTTCAGCTGCCCCCGGATCTCCATTTTAACTCCATCCCTGTCTCCGAAACCTACAAATTACGCAGAATTACCCCAGAAAGCAGCCTGATACTCGGTCTGGCCACTTTATTAGGCGCAGGCCAATCCAAGGGGTTTTTTTCATAATGACATGAACCCCGAAATTAACTGCGTTCATCTCAGAAGCCTCAAGGTCTATTATAATAATTAGTATGATATTGTGGCGGACGGACATGGGGTGAAAGGAGAAGACGACCCCGCTGAGTAGCTCTGAGAAGCCTTTTGTCAGCCACAACCTTTAACACCAGGTACCGGGACATCAAGAGGACAGCAGCAGGGCGACAAGGGGGGGGATCACAATATGCCCCCTGCCTGCTCTATTTACCTCCAATTTCCAGGCAGCTCACTAACTCACCCAACACGGTGGGTACAACCTCGCCTCACTGCCCCTGTTCGGCGGCCATATGCAAATGAGCCCCGCCCTATTGGCTGCAAACGCTACAATATAATAAATGTAACACTCCGGAAAGAATGTGCCCCTTAGAGATTTATTTCAGCAAATTTGATGCAACTGTTGGGCGATGTCATCACAAGGAGGACCGATTAGGGCTGGGGTGACACGTCCACGTCATCGATTCACTGGCGCCGGTGAGTAGCAGCAACGCAGGTGACTCCGAGTTTCGAACATGCGGCCGTACTTCAATGTATAAGAAAGTTACTGCGTAGTTTGTACTTTATTCTTGATGTTGGGGTACGATATGAAAGGACCCCTATAAGGAGGGACGTGAATAGGGCCGTACTGTAAACTGTAAAAAACATGTAACCACATCACAGCACACGGTGGAATGTGTCCTCTGCTTTTAACCACCACCCTTGGACAGCATGAAAGTGTGCGGGGACGGCACCTCGAACCGGCAACCGCTCGGCCACCGCTGCCACACTACCGCCCTACAACGTTCTTTACCTGTGGTCTGTGGTAAAACCGCCTGCACCCTCGCTTGATGAATGGAATCACCTGCCTTTGTGATGTAAGTAATATCTGGTGACGCCCCGAAGTGTTTTTGCATTTCCAGAACGTTCTGTTGGTCCCGGAAGGACACCATGGTGGGCTTACAATGAGCAGTACAGCACTTTCTGTATTCGAGCCCCCAGTTTACTCTGGCTAGTCCGGATAAGCGCTCTGAGGAAGTATTCCGGGTCACCTTTGTATTTTATTGGATGAACATATTTTACCATTTGTTGGATTTTATTTTGTAAGTTTAAGAGCAATAATCGTGTGTTGGTAGGTTTAGTTTTTTTTTTTAAGTGATTGTCATTTGTGATACACAGCAGCACAGCACACGGTGCACACAGTGAAATTTGTCCTCTGCATTTAACCATCACCCTTGGTGAGCAGTGGGCACCATGACAGGCGCCCGGGGAGCAGTGTGTGGGGACGGTGCTTTGCTCAGTGGCACCTTGGTGGATCTGGATTTGAACCTTCTGATTACGGGGCCGCTTCCTTAACCGCTAGGCCACCGCTGCCCCTATGACTGTCGTGCCCTATGACCCCGTCGGTTGCCCACCTAAGACATCTGGTCAGCAGCCATTCGGCCCACCAGCCAGCCGGGGAGGTAAAGAAGCTCCCACGAAGTTTACTTTCATTAAATATTCATGTTATTATGCACGCAATCGGTCATAATACAACCATTAGTCCCAATAGGGGGTCTTCATAAGGCAGGAATGATCGTGGTTCGTGTTGCCGGGAACGTTGTAGAACCGGAAAAGTGAAAATATGATATAAGGTCTTTAGGATGAAGCGTGTAGCGTAATTACCGATAAACCGTATACAATCAGCGCAGCTTTATTAAGCCCCGAGCTCCGCCCGCCGCCGGTTTAAGGTGCTATTACGGCAGATAAATAAGCGGCGGGAAAACAGGTTGCTAATGCGGGAGAGAGGAGCAGAAATCCCGCAGAGGGATGAAGTCGCTTCTGTTTATTCATATCGGGGATGAATCCACGTCTGTAATTACCAGTAGCGGTGATAGACCCCCCCCCAATAAAACAAACGTGCACCGCTGCATCCAGGCCGGGACGAGGCGCGCAACAGGGGACATTAATGGCAGCGCCCTTGGCCATAGAGGTCACTGAAGGGTCACGATGGCGTGCGTCAGTACGAAAGGGAGGGAAATGAAGAGATGAAAGGCGCCTGATTGCCGTCCCGGCACCGATCCGACTGCTGAGCCGGCCTTGGACATGGCGGCTGGAGGGAGGAGATTAGACACAAACGAAAGGCCATTAAACATGAAAGGATGTTCAGATGAAGACACCAGGTCTCTCTCGCTTTATAAATTTCAGATCAAACTCAGATGAGACCCTTTTTTGTTGAGTATTACCATTAGAAAGCTAATTAAAGCAGATCTATACAGATCTATTACCATAATTAAAGCAGATCTATACGAATGGCTTAATCAGCTAAGACAACGTGGTTCTCTTGTTTCAGTGATTCTTCTTTTTAAGAAGCATATTTGGTATTTGTGGTATGAGGAGGAAGTGAAGCATGTTTGATGAATCAGTTTTTCCCCTTTTTTTACCGTCATGGCGGCTTTGTTCACTATCGTCATCATCGTCAGTCGCTTGATGAGTTGCTCATTAACATGCGTGAACGATAAGAAAGTGTCCAGCGTGAACCTTCAGGACCGTTGGAAACCGTGTCCGATGTCCAACTTAAGGTGGCGGAGAGAAGACGAGAGTGTGAAAAGCTGCCATCGCAGCAAAAGTTCCCTGATTCGGAGACACGTTTTATTTCATAGTCCTGCAACTTTAGTTTCATTCTAGAATGTAATAAGTGTTTAACAGACTGTGTAAAAGCTATAGCCACATGGTAAATCATATTGTTTGCATATTGCATATTTCCTAAATCCAACTGCTGGAGCATCATAATTATGGGAAAGAAATTACTCTTCGGATATATATACGTAATTTAATGACAGCGGTATCAAAAGAAAATGGGTGAAAAAGATTAAACATAATTGTGAAAATAATAATGACGATGAAAAAAAAAGTGTGGCACAGTTATTAAAAAAAAAACCCTTTTGAAAAAATAGAAATGTTTAATACAGCAGGAAAATGACTGAGAGATTGTGTTTTTGTTCCCGGAACAAAGGTAAAGATGACTTTGTAACGTGCCCTCAGCAGCAGTGTTGCTGCACACGTCATAAAATTCAATCAGAGGCAAGAACACACACACATACACACACACACACACACACACTTATTTATATCAATGCAGGGCTGCAGTTGCCCAGCTACCAGCATGCCTTTCAGGAGAGATATACATTTAATTAAAATCCCACTTTATTGTCTCTTTTCCAATTGGCAGCTAATTGAAGAGAGAGAGAGTCCTCCTTGGCCTGACACGTTTGATTTAATTTAATTTTACCGCGGGGGAATAACAGCGACTCGCTACCCAGCATGCTCCCTGTCGGCGCTGACCTGTGACTCGGCCTTGGACTGGGACTGGCTGGTCAATGCTGGTCAACATCTACAGGTTAACAGAGGCTTTTTTGGCCATTACAGGCCATCACATATATATACAAATGTATTTGAAGCGGATATGTATTTACTACTTGGGCCAGTTGTGGCCTAGTGTCCCCACGCACTGCTCCCCGGGCGCCTGTCATGGTGCCCACTGCTCACTAAGGGTGATGGTTAAATACAGAGGACACGTTTCACCGTGTCACCGTGTGCTGTGCTGCAGTGTATCGCAATGACAATCACTTCACTTCACTCATAGGAACTGAAATTGCCTTGATGCAGATGATGCAGATGAAAAAAAAAGTCCTTCATCATGGCATCACTATACCACATCAAGATGATCAAATGTTATTTTATTCAGTGTAAAAAGGACTCCGCTATGCTTCTGGGAAGAATTTTTAAAGATGTACAAAGCTGGCAGTTTTGCAGCGTCCCTCGCCAACAAATAGTAGTAGTGGTAGTAGCCTAGTGGGTAACACACTCGCCTATGAACCAGAAGACCCAGGTTCAAACCCCACTTACTACCATCGTGTCCCTGAGCAAGACACTTAACCCTAAATTGCTCCAGGGAGACTGTCCCTGTAACTACTGATTGTAAGTCGCTCTGGATAAGGGCGTCTGGTAAATGCCATAAATGTAAATGTAAATAAGAAGTACTGGGACTACGCAGAAATGAGACTCAGGAAGTCCATTTCATGATTTCAGGTTTTCAGATGTCCACTCTGATCAGCGATATGATTGGCTGACGACAACTCGTGAGGTGGAATCTCCTGGTGCTTCTTCTCGCCGCGTTTGAAGGCCTGCGGAACCTGTTCAACGGCACGATAATAAGACGCGCTATCGCAGGAACACCCGAAACAGAGGGGGGATATTAAGACGTGTTTCGAGGGGGACGGAGATATATTAGCGGAATATTAACAGCGTTCTGGCGTCCGTTACCACGGACACGCCGGCTTAATGGCTCCGTGATCAGATTCTGCTCTCAGGCCCGATAACGGCCATTAAATGAACCCCGGCGCAGTGGGAAGCGGTGACCACCGATGCAATTCTCGCAACGTGGAGCCAAATTCTAATGGGGCATTAAGAGCCCTCCCACCGGTAAACCCTCCCGGCAAGCGTCCTATTACAGACGCTCGTCCACGGCCAGAAGGCAGGGAAAGAAAATCCATGCCGTCGGATTCGCCGGTGGATGCTATAAATCCACCCGTAATTAAAAATCCCTCACATTTCAGAGTAGGAGGGGCCAACTTCAGGTCCTCCTCACAAGCCAGCGAAGGAGATGGCCGCTCCAGTCTCAGTGTTTAAATCCAAACTGTTAAAATCCCAGACACTCATTTCACTTCATTTTGACACAGTGTCAATTATAAAGTCCAGGTTATCACAGACAGTGTTAACGTCACCCTAGTTAGGCTATCCTAGTTAGGGTACCGGGCCACTGTAGCACCAATATACCACTATTACCACGTATTTCAGTATCGGTCGTACGAGGCCACCGTCTGACCTGCTTCTGTTTGTTCTCTCGGAGACACGGAATCAAGCGCCCAGACTACTGGCAGACCCCAGTGAAGAGACCAGAAGATAAATCCTGGTTCCTGACAACTGCTAAACAAGGACATACCATGAAACAAACCAGAGGGTCACCACAGCCACCACCACCGTTACAACTACAGCTTCAGGGATCTTCAAGTGGACCAGTAGCATCATGATGGACACGTAATGTAGACCATGACACTGGACCATCCTACCTCACAGCCCTTATTACACCTCACACTGCACCTCGTATACTCCGAGCCTCCAGTACTGCTCGCCTGGTCCCTCCATCTCTGAAGGTAAAAGGAAGACGTTCATCTAGACTCTTCTCCGTCTTGGCCCCTCGGTGGTGGAATGAACTTCCAGCTCAGTCACTGAGCACCTTCACACGGCAGCTCAAGACCTTCCTCTTTAGAGAAGATTTAGATGAACTTGTAACCTTCTTCTTGTCTGACTTCTGTATAGAAACTAGAACAGAGTGAGAAAAATGATTGTATTCATAGTTGGGGGTCCTAGTGAACCAGAACTGACCACTTCATCCATGGTGACATGGAAGCACGTTGTAGGGGCAGTGGTGATCTAGCGGTTAAGGAAGCGGCCCCGTAATCAGAAGGTTGCCGGTTCGAATCCCGATCTGCCAAGGTACGACCGAGGTGCCGCTGAGCAAAGCACCGTCCCCACAAACTGCTCCCCGGGCGCCTGTCATGGTGCCCACTGCTCACTCAGGGTGATGGGATAAATGCAGAGGACAAATTTCACTGTGTGCATTTGGGCTAAACTGGGGATAAATTATCATTGTTTTGGCACAAAATGCATTCAATGACTACATCTCTCAAATTTCATGAATTCTTTTCTCACTCAGACACAACAACTGCCAAAAATCTTTGTACGTACAGGACATTTTGCACACGCTTACATACTGTTCTCAGAACTGTTAAACTTATGTTCAAAACAATAACATAATGCAAAACTGAAGAAGACCGCAAAATTCATCAGCAATATTGTTTTGAAACATATTTTAAATCTAAAAATGCAGTTTAACCGGCCACAGCCGATTCTCATCGTAGATGAACATCTACACAGGTGTTACGCTTTCGATTTCATTACAAAATATGTTTTTTTGATGTAAATATGGACCCAGCCAGATATGGAGAAGTGGCTAAAAGAGGAAGAAGAGTGGCTGGGAGAGGGCCAGGAATACGTATGCATGGTGGAAGAAGAATAAGAGGAAGATCTAGAGCTGTAGTCTCAGATGAGATCAGAGCTACTTCTTTCCTAGGCGTATTGCCCTAGATGACATATGTGATGTGGATGAGAACCTGTGGCCAAATGGAGAAGACCGAGTAGATTAGCATTACTATTGTATCTGTATCAGTGGCTGGTGTGTATACAAATTCTTCTATTTTGGAATTACTTAGTGCAAAAAAATAAAAATGGATAAATTCTGCATCATGTCTGATTCATTCCAGTAACATATATTGCAATTATAAACAGAGACGTGTCCTTGTTTTACACAAGAAAACACTGTGTAATGCTACATGTTGTTAGTGTTTTTTAGGTCATTGTTTTGTGGGTGACAAAGTGTGTTTGTCGGCTGTCGACCTCTGCTAGTGTTCTGGAAGAATGAGTTTATTTGAGACCTGAATAAAGTGTTTTGGTAGTTGTAGTGCATTTTGAATGTGAAATGAACTGCTTTGCCAAGCTGAAGGTCAGTTAGGAGAATTGTGTAAAGAGTTTTGCAAAAGTGACCTAAGTATTGAGAAATGTGTTCTAGCGTCTGTAAAAAACTGTTCCAACGTCTTCCCCGGGCCCTTCAAACCCCTGTCCCCCTTCCTCTTCCCCGTCCCATTGGCTCATGCTCAAGCAAATTGCTCCAATGGTTGGTTTATCAGCTTGACTCGCGTGAACGTTTTGCATTGTTGGTCAAACTTCACGCAGGCAGCAGAGTTTCTGAAAGATCTCCGTGCTGTGTGATGATACTGG